>NW_026635844.1:0-187500 GCF_028554395.1 Pezoporus wallicus
CCCAGGGCAAGTATGAAGGTCATTCAGATCTCTACATAGCATGACAAGTTCAAGGTCCTACACCAGGGTTGGAGCCATCCCAGGCACAGCTACAGGTTGGGTAGAGAAGAGATTCAGAGCAGGCCTGTGGAGAAGGACTTGGGGGTGTTGGTCAATGAGAAAATGAACATGAGCTGGCTTCAGTGTGTGCTCACAGCCCAGAAAGCCAACTGTATCTTGGGCTGCATCAAAAGGAGTGTGACCAGAAGGTTGAAGGAGGTGATCCTGCCCCTCTACTCTGCTCTCATTCGACCTCACTTGGAGTATTATGTGCAGTTCTGGTGTTCTCAACATAAAAAAGGCATGCAACTGTTGGAACAAGTCCAGAGGAGGGCCACAAGGATGATCAGGGCACTGGAGCAGCTCCCATATGAAGATAGGCTGAGAAAGTTAGGGCTGTTCAGCCTGGAGCTGAGAAGGGTAACAAGGTTTAAAGAAGAGTATATGACAACAGAGTTGATATTTCAGTGAAATAATTAACTAATTCTCAATCGATTTGCTGTTTTCATGGTAATAACAACTGGATCTAGCTAAACATATCTTCTTAGTGGTTCTATAATAACCTGTGATCTATGACAACATGTTTTGGTGCTGGTTTTATAAAGATTCTCTGTCATAGTAATGTTTCCATGAATTGAAAAAGGCTTTTTAAAATATCTTGCTAAAAACATGTAGAAGCATAAGAAGGAGAGTTAAGTAAAATATGGTAGCAATGTTAAGTGTTTAACCGCAACCTTAGTGAAGCTTAAAACCAAACAGTGTACACTTAAATGTTCATTTATTATGTACTATTTCTGCAAGCATTGGCAGAGAATGAGCCACGATTAGTACTAGATTCTGAGAAACAGCCAGATTCCCTTTCCCAGGCAATTTATGATGTCAGGCTATATGATTCTTATTATTTTTTTTTAAATGTATTTATTTTTGCTAAAACTGCACTCCTGACTTGGACATATTTTCTTAAGGGATGGAAAAGATCCATTTATCAAGTTTATATCATCTTTCTCTTTATGGGATTTATTCACATCACTGAACGATACTTCCAAAAGTAAAATGGGTAAGAAAGTGATGTCTATCTTCTAAGCTGACAAGTGTGAATGCAGGAATAAAGGCTTGCAAGTCTTGAGATACCATGACCATGCATGATGCATGCAAGATACCATGATCAACCATGTTGACCTAGGATTTTTGCTCAGCTCTCATTTGTTCTGACCTTCAGCACAGAGAGATAGAGCAGTACAAGGTAATTAATGAGAGCTTAAGTGGACTGGATTTGAATTAAGATGCTTCTATTCCCTGTGCTATCATGGAGATGGATCATGACAGATAGTTTCAGTCCTGTTGGTATTTTCCCCTCCTACCACTGCAAGAAGCTCATGCAGAGGAATGGATTATGGTGTTTGTAGGGATGATCTAATGAAAACACACTTTTCCTTCTTTTATATGTTCACTGTTTTTTTTTTTTTTTTTTTTTTTTTTTTTTCACTTTCACTTTCCCTTAGCTCTATTAAATGAATTGTGGTAAAAGCAGCAGGAACAATAGAAAAGGGCCCCATTTCTTAGTTGTTGCTGTGGATGACACATTTTCTGTTATTTGCTAACAAAAGAGATTAGATTCAACTCATAAACAAAACACCCCTAATAATATTATATAAATTTAGCTGTGTTTAATACTAGATGGAACTCAAACTAATAAAGCAATATCCTTTTACTCTGAAATAATTTTTAGTTAATTATCTCCTTCTCTTATTTCTCTTAGCAGTAATTTCTAATTTTACTGTGATCTTTTATTCACCCACAGACTTTGTATAGTATTTCCTGGGTATTTTTTTATTCGGATAATTTCAGCTGATTTCAGTGACCTCAGAAAACCCAATGAACAGCAGCCAAAATCTCTCCTCATGCTTTTCACTATTTTAATAAAGTTCTTCTCTTCTTTAGCCTCTTTAATCTTATTTTAAATATCATATATTTACACATTCAAAAGCACCTGTATGAAAAAGAGGTGTACTATTTCACAGGGGAAAGGGGTAAGTAGAAGAGTGCAGAACTGAAAACAAAATTTG
Source organism: Pezoporus wallicus (assembly GCF_028554395.1). Lineage (NCBI taxonomy): Eukaryota > Metazoa > Chordata > Aves > Psittaciformes > Psittacidae > Pezoporus > Pezoporus wallicus. The sequence continues at coordinate 2,106 of NW_026635844.1, forward strand.
CTCTAGGAACTAGATTGAGATGGTAACTGACTTTTTTTTTGAGGATGGAGTGAATCTAAAACAATAATATAAGCAGATAAATATCCACTCTTTCTCAGAATCAAGAGAATTATTCATGGCAAAGAAATTAAATAAGTGTACATAAATATGACAAAAGCTAAGAGAACGTCACTGCTGTTGACATTTCCTGAATTCTGTGCAGCTATTAGTCTGCGGATATGCCAGTAGTGAATCAAGTTTTTTCCTTTTTAAAGTTCATCCTCTGTTATGATAGAAGTTCTCAGAAATGTAGTTTCTAAGTCTGTCGCGTTGAACTCTGTCATTTACAAAAAATGATGCCATCCTTCCTACTAATTAAAGCCACTTAGAACATTCTTCAGGTATAACCTACAAAGAAAACAGCAAGCGTATAATTAAGGATTTTGCAGTGATATTATTCTTCTAAAATTTGGTGTCTGCTTCTATCAGTCAGTGACTCTAACCAACTGTAAGCCTAATATCTGACTTTAGAACTATTTCGTGTTGAGGACTGTAATACTCTAAGCCAGCAGAGAAGTATGAAAGAAGGACTGTGCCATGTGGTAATTTCTGGAAGGGAGAATCCATTTCCAAACCTTACCTAAAAATACAGAAAAAAATAATACAGGAAGTTGTTTGTGAAGGGGTTAATGTGAGTTGAGGATGACTGGTGAAACTTATGAAGAGACCTAGATTTATTTGACTTACGTATATTTGTGTGTGTGTGGATATGCATGAAAATGACTCTTCCACTGTATATGCGTCACATGAATGTCTCACTTATGAATATCTGCCTTCAAGTACCCTTCTCTAATGTAGTCTAGTGTAACTCAAGCAAAGAAATTTACATGAGCAAATTGTGGAAAGCCCATGTAACTCTATGAATAAAGCTGATTAATTATGTTTAAATTTCTATAATCTGTTAAAAGGGTGAGCCCCCAAATTAGAAGATTTTTCTATATTCCTATTATAAAATATAGACACTCTGCTTGAGCTAAATTAAATTTTAAGCAGCCTCAGGAAAGAAAAAAGATTTAAATTGCTGCCACAGGGAAACTTAAAACTGACACATAAAATAGAAAAGTGATTGTCAATAGCCTGTGAAACAGAGCTTCTGGTTCTGTTTCTAATTTGCCACTTTTTTCTCCATAATTTTTTTTATTCTTTGTTTTGATGCAAAATTGTGCTGAGAATGGTAGTACTGTTTAGCAAAAACTCTTGTTGTACAAATGCAATAGTGTAATTATGTAAATTTTATTTTTTGAGGGGGTTTGTTGGTTTGTTTTTTTTTAACAGTGTTTTAAACTTGGAAATATATTTTTTTACTGTATTTGACCACTTTTGAGCAGTGTGTCATCAGTATGGAATGAAATTTTTTTTTAGTTAAAATTGAGATCTGCAACTGTATGCAATGATCCATGCTATCCTTATAAATAATAAAGCATAATATTATATTGCTAAAAAATTGTAGCAGTGAAACAATAGAACAATTAAAAATCTATGTCTATAAGTGTTAGTCACCTAATATCTGACGTATATAACCTGGAGATTGTTTCTTTTAATAGACAAAGTCTAACAAAATAAACACTATGTTCATTCAGTAATCTACCTTTGCTTAACTTTCAAACATAATCTCTATTATAAGAATTTCACTATGACCATTCTTTGTTCAATGTGTAGGTAAAAAGAGCATGGAAGCATAGTTGCAGAAGGTACAGGTCTTACTGACTGCAACAACTATTTTGCAATACCTTTTAAATACCTTCAGCTGAGGTCTCAAATCAGACTTTGAATAAGAGAAATAGGTAAATTTAAACCCATTTATTTACTTCTTGAAACTAACTCTTATCACAATTCTTTCTTAAATGTTATGACTATTGCTGAATGCACTAACATTCTTTAGTTTTTAGAGAGCTAGAATTTTCTGTTTTCAGACTGGCATTTCAAACTATTTTTAAATTGGAGCAAAAGATGATTATGCAAATAATAATAAATATAAAAGAAGAACTAAAAAGAATGATTTCTAGATGAATCCTCTGCAATGGTTTTGATATATTCTTCCATGAAAATTTTCTCAGAATTAAACTTTTTTGCAATATATTCTAAGCAAAAGCTCCAGGAAATTGTTTATTGAAAAATACATAGATTTTTTTTTTCCAGTTTTGGTCAAATACATAGGTTTCAGAAAATTTGGAAAGAGCTAACTTTTAAGGTGTTAATTATGACCTAGATTATTTTAGCCACATAACAAAATATTTTGATGATAATTTCATCAATAATGATACAGGGAGTGGGGGGGGTGTGTGTGAGGGTTGGAGGGTGGGGAGAACAGAAGTAGGAAATAATGGCTAGTAATAAATGATAAATATTTGTTAATCAGTATATCAGGTAAACTTAATCTGAATTTCCAGTGAATTTCCAATTAACTGAATGATAATTTATTTTGGTTTTGGCTTAATGAAACTGCTCATATTTAATATTTTCCCAAATTTATCATATATCTAAATATGCACAGATGAGATGCAGCTGCAATCATTTCACAGTAGAGTGAAATAACCATTCCATGCATTATGTTTTCAAATAAATTTCTTAATTATTTAGTCTATTCAATATAAAATTAAGGTATTGTCTTATGGTGCAGAATGGCACATTTACAGCATCAAAACTCAAGAAATCATTTTGGAATATGTCTTTGAGTCCTTAAGGTCATTTAAATGCTTTGACAAGGAGTGATAGAATTCATGAATGACCTTTTACATTAAGTAATCCATTCACTGTACGTAAAGAAGAAGCAGGATGGATTTTCTCTATGAATTCAATGTAATAATTTTAAGTAGCTTTCACAAGACTTTGATTCTACAGTCTGCATTTTTTCCTATTCTGGGTAAGACCATGAAGTCTGCCCGGTCATTTCTTGCTCTTTCTATTATTATGTTTTTAAAACTAAAATATTAGAATTGGGACTGCTGGAAATTATCAAAATGCTAAACCAAATAGATAATGTAAAAGATTTGCACTTGTGTCTTACTCTTTCCATATAAGTTAAAGAATGGCTCAAAATGTTGAAATGATGCTGTGGAGAAGTGTAAATGTTGAACAGAATCCTAAATGTTACAGGGCAGTCCTATAGTTTAAATCAGATTTTCCAGTAATGCTAGTCTCAGTATATGCTAATTGAAAAATCTGAAGGATGGAATTTTAAGATAAAACAACTATCAGATTTGATTTTTTTTTTTTTTTTATAATGGTGTAAATATGCTAGGATGGGTGATATTATATCTGCCTAAGGTACATGTAATATTGTAGGTATCATAAAGCTGGTAATTCCATCTATATGATATTCATTCATTAAACACAAAAAAAGCTGGAGGCCTATTCTCAAATCCAGAAATTTTGTAATGGTACATATAAATCAAAAAATCTAGTAACTGAGTGTCTCATATATTAACTGCTTTGGTCTACTGTTTTATTTTCAGTCATTTTACCAACCTGTTTGTTTTTTTCACATCTATTAAGAAGTTGTGACCAACCCAATCTAAATGCGCTAAAACCAGGTTGGTTTGATGCTGTGTGGATGGGAGCTGGATGTAAGCTTTCTAAAAATTCACAAAAACTTTGATTTTAGCTGTCCTGATTATGAATTTTTCTAGTTTTGATAAAACAAAGGGATTTTCATCCTGTATTTTTAAATTTGAGGAATTTAGATATCTGTTAGACCTGTTGTGTTTCAGCTTTTTTTCCCAGTTTTGAGATAACCTATAATCTTTGTGTTTGATATCAGTCAAGTTTGTTTAATAAGGAAAAATGTGTTTAATTGCTAATTCTCAAATACTTCAAATTTTCCTTAGAAATTATTGTAAATCTCTTGACTAAGTAATGACTGAAACTCTGCTAACTTCAGTGCATAATGTAAGATGCAAGACTTTTGAATCCATCTTTTGATTTATTAAACTTCTGTGGATTCTTCAGATGTGTAAATGCAGTATTTAATATTTTTATTAAATATTAAAGAGCACAGATTTAGATGGCATTTCATTAGGCATTTTAAAACTTCCTTAAAAAGATTATTTGTAACCCAAAGCACTCAAAGTTTTTCAGAATGTAGCTCTGCCAAAACCAGCTTCATACCCAATGTAAGCTATAGGACAGTGTTGAACAAAGGCGGTTACAAGCAAGAAATAGGAGCAGGAGCACAGTCAGCTTTCAGTGTCTAGCTCCCATTTGAGAATTCTGGATAGACTGGGGATGGGCAAGTGCCAAAGTTGCTATGTTGGTGTCTACCTGGAGATGTCTTGTGATCTAACCACAGCTGATGTTCTGCATCTGAGCAGAACAGGTTATCATCCTTGCTAATTGCTCACAGGAACACTCAGATTGTGGAGATTGTAAGGCTTTATGGTGCTTTTTATCTATCAGTTTTGACATTATTCAAGATTATGGGAAAATAGGTCCTTGAGACTGGTGATTATTTGGGAGGATTTCATAATACATTTTAGTTATTGGCATAGTATACTTAGATAATAAAGTCCATTATTAAAGACAGCTGAGTGCTTGCATATCAGAGGCTAAAGGGAGTTTATTCCATAAACTTTTTTATTTTCCTTTTGCAGTTATATTTTAATTTTCAAATATTTACATCAGAATTGTTCTTTTATATGATCTCTCCATCAGCTGTCTCTGGACAAACAAGGACCTTTTCCAATCTACAACAATAAAAAGGTACTATGGTTTGAATCAGGCTGAAATCATGATCTCCAGAGATTATAGAAGTATTTTATGCTGCATGTTTAAAAACTTTGTTTTTCATTATAAATGTGAGTATAAGATTCTGTAAACTCAGCATAGTATGGGCTTTTATTTTACCTTTCCTATTCCTGTATTTAGCTGCAAAAGTTGGAAATTCTGACATCAGTTTCTAATTAGGCAGGGCATTCAGTTTCCTCTCTTCGCTTTTTTGCCAAAATGTCAGCAGATGGTGACCCATGTTTCACTGATGTGTTCCTGGAATTTCATAATACTAATTATAGGCTGAAGTTTGAGTTTGTATCCTTATATAGGCAGTTTTCAACTCAGCCATTGGTTTATGGTTTCCATGGGATTGTGGAAAGTAACATGGTGTAACTTGCACTTCACTCCAGACTGCTTAATGCAGTATGTTATTAGACAAACCATGATTAAGAAAAATTTGGTGTGATCATTGACTGTAGCATCTTCTAAGGAAGCTGCTGCTGAAAGTTAAATTAATAATCAATCACTTTTTCTTTTTTTTTTTTATACATGTCTTCTATGTGGATCATAGGGCTGGAGGAACCCTGTGAAATCATCCAGGCAACTCAGGTCTCCAGAGAGTCAGCTGCCCTCATGATTTCTGGTACAGGCTTGTCTAAACTTTCTGTATATTTTTCTAAACTTTCTGATATTTGTAACCTCCTAAATTATTCTGATGTTGACCATGGTCAATATACCCTGCCTGCAGTGCAAGCCTGTGACTTCTTATCCTGTTTACTAGGAGAGTGTCATTCCTTTTCCCTCCCTGGAAATTATTCATGAAGTTGAAAATAGTTGTCACATGGCCCTTCACTTTCCTTGCCTTTAAACAAACCAATTCCTATTCATTATATATTTCTTCATAGACTATATTGTCTACACCCCTTCCATTTTTTATTTATGTTTTCTGGACTTTATAAGTGATTAATTTCTTTGAGAAATACACTATAATCAACTGAAAGCAGTCATTGTCAAAATAGAAAAAAAGAAGGCTATTTCAGACACCCTGTGTGTTTTCCTACTGTTCGTAAACTCCAGGTCAACACCACCATTTTCGCAAATGGAAAGCTTTGTTGTTTCAAGTTTCACCAGGATTCACAAAAAGGCTCTAATCCTTCCTTGCTGAATATTTTATCTACCAACTGCTTCTCAGGTTATATAGCTGGTTTGTTGTTTTGGTTTTGGTTTTGGTTTTGGTTTTTTTTTATTCCCCCCAGGCTGTAAAATCTTGCACTTGCTCCTATTGAAAATGGACGTACTTTTCCAGGCTATGTCTCCAGTTTGTCAAGATCATCTTGAACTGTAAAATCATCCTGAAAGATGTTAGCAACCCTTGCCAGCCTAGTGCAATCTGCAAATTTATTATATATACCTTTCATTTCATTATATAGGTATTCCTACTATTACAAAGGAAATTTTTAATATCCTTCCTTCCTGACAGTCAACTTCCAATAATTCTCTAAGCACAGTTCTTGGTTTATGTTTACTTCCATGCAGTGGTATTTGAATCTGGACCTTTATCAAAGTTCTTTTCTTATTAAAAACTGTATCTGATAATATTTATTACCTACGAGTTAATTTTTGCTATATTTCAAAGATAGCTTCTTTTTTTTCATTTGGTCAATTTTTGAGCTTACGCACCAAGTGTACACCCATTCCTGTCTAGGATCATCAAATTTTAGATCTTTGAAGTAGACAGATTTTTGTACAGGTTTTCAAATTCTTTGTTCTTCAGCATTTTAAGAATGATCTTTGTCCTTCACTCCTTAGTAAGAATGTTCTGTTTGCCTTAAAACAAAACCTCTGTATAATTTTGAGAATTCTCAGAGCAAGCAGAAAATATACTGTGCTAGCAATTGTCTACTGATAGCTTATTTTGTACAAGATTTCATCAATAGTAGTTTTTTTGGCAATCACATTCCATACCTTTTTTCTGAAACTGATCAATTAAAAATATTTTAACATACACAGCTCTATAACAGATTATTTGGATATTAATCATGCTTTTGGCAAATATTCTGTAGTGTATTTACAAATATCGTAAATCTCTCAGATTTTAATCCCATTTCCAACTGAAGGATTTAAAGAGGAAAGGAATCCTTGTCTATTTCTGTTCAAACTACTGTTAAGTTTTTTTCAGCAATCATAAACTGTGATTTCTGATCATTTTAAGCTAACATAGGCATGCTATAACTAATGGTGCAAAACATGTTACTCCTTTGGGCTGTGGCTCCAGCATATTTTATTTTAAAATAGGTTAACATGTAACTTTTGTTTCATTTTGTCACATACAGACTAACAGCCTCATATTCTTGTTAGATAATTGCATGCTATACCTTCCTTGTGAGTCATCTGTGGCAATGTCGTTAGATGTGTACTATCATTTTATCTAACACTCAGGCATCTTTAATGCCTTCCATTTTCCCTCATCATTAAGATTTGCATCTCATGGGTTTTGGATGTGGTAGTGTGCTTATAATCCCAGTGTCATTACAAGTCCAAGCGGCCGGAATAAGCACTTAACGCTTCATATTAACATAAATATTCTCCCAAGGAAATGTTGTGCTTTGTATTAACTAAATCAAAATATTAAGGATGGCCACAAACTGATGGAGATCTGCTTGCATACTTAGTGGTAAATTCCCCTCAGCTTTGCTTTTTTCCTCTTGTGCAGTATTTGCATTACTGTTTGTTTAGATCCAGAAAGGAATTTTGAAGCTTTCCATGCCTCTTACAAATACTTGTCATACATTCTTGTCATATGTTACACTGGTTTCTTTTCCATAGCAGAATCTCACCTAGACTTTGTGTCCCTTATATTATTCAAAACTCATTGTATTTACTTGCAAAATATCTTGGATGTTGAAAAAAAAACAGAGAACAATCTCCAGAATGACTTTCAAGAAGAGCACAGGTTGAGCATAAAGGCATATTCTCTTTTTTTTAAAACCTGTGAGAGCTGTACTGCCACATCAAGTATAAAAAAATATGCCAGTATCTCTCACATGAAAAGTCTGCACTTTATTTTTAGGTGAAGTGTTTCTTTTATGTAATAAAAAAGACTATGCCTGTTGCTCATTCTGCATTCAATAGAATAGCCAGGCTACGATATCTATCACCTTCTGCATTCTAGTAAAAAGAATTATTCTTAAGGCAAGAATTACAGGGAAATTAATGTCTTTTGACTATATCTTGTGCCTCAGATCTCTATCTTTTTTGCAAGTATTTTCAAAATTTGTCTCATTTTTTCAGGCCTTTTTGCTCTAAAAAATTTTTTTTGCATTTTTGAGACCTAAGATTTGAAATTACTTTGATATTCACATAATCATAGAATAGCTGAGATGTCAGGAACCTTGGGAGATCATCTGCTCCAATGCCTCTACTCTGAAAGGGTCAATTACAGCAGGTTGCCCAAGGCTGAATACATCTGGATTTTGAGTATTTCTAAAGATGGAGACTTCATAGCCTCTCTGAGCAAATTGTCCCAGTATTTGATCAAGCTTATGGTAGTATTTTTTGTTTGCTTTTTTGTTTAAAATGAGTGTGCTCTATTGTGCTCATTACCTATTATCTTTTCCCTGGGCAAAACTGGGAGTAATCTGGACATGTTGTCTTTAATCCCCCATCAGGTGTTATTATACACACAAGTAAGATCCTCCTGAGCCTACTCTTCTCCAGGCTGAACAGTCCCAGCTCTCTCAGCCTCTCCTTATGCTCTGATTTCCTAACCATCCTTGTGGCCCTTTGCTGGATTCTCCAGCATACTCATGTCTCCTTTGTACTGAGGAGCCCAAAGCTGAACACAGCACTTCAGCTGTGCATCACAGTGCTGAGTGGAAGACAAGCATTACCTCTTTCTGCTTGCCTGTGATGATTTTCCTTGTTTCCTAGCTCAACTCCAAGATGCTGTTGGTCTTCTTTGCCTCAAAGTCACAATGCTGGCTCATGTTCAACTTGGTGTCCACCAGCAACCTCAAGTCTTTTTCTGCAAAGCTGCCTTCTAGCAAGTCAGATGCTAGCATGTATTGGTGCATGGGGCTGTTCCTTCCCAGATGGTGACTTGGCATTTGCCTTTGCTGAACTTTATGAAATTCCTGTCAGAGAATTTCTCCAGATTGTTAAAAATTTCCTCTAAGCTAGTGTGCTCTTGCCGGTCTCTTTATTCACATTATGCTGTCCATAACATAAACTCAGTAAAAACATGAAAAAGTCATAATGCATTTTATGGAGGTTCTTTCATGTTTTCTTTCCAGAGCCACATATTGCCTTTGTGATGTTTTCACTTACAGAAAGTGCAAGTCTGTGATGTTGGAGGGGAGCAAACTTAGGGCTGTCTGTTTCTTATCATATGAAATTCTCACAGAGAGACTATGTGTACCATGTTTCAAATCACTCTTTTAATTACTTCTTAGCTTAGAATTTCACTTCTTAGCAGTCCTACCTTGGTTAACTTTTCTTTGTAATATTTGGAGTCACTTTCAGAGACGTGTTTATTATTCTAAGTTGTCTCAAGATTTTTTTTTTTCTGTGTTACAAACACTTTATGCAAGCCTGTTACCTTTATCGTGTCCCTCTTCAGCATCATGGCAGACTGAAAAACAACTGATCAGGATATGAAGATACATAGACTTTTGCTGAAATAGCTTTAATATACAATTTAGTAACCGAAAAAAAAAAAAAAGCTTTTTTGTGTATAAGTAATGGGAATAAGAACAATATTAAATTTACATTTATCTTGCAAAGCCTGCAGAGGATGTTGCTGTCTTAAGAAAAGAACTGAATTATATTTTAATTCATTCCAGTGAACCCTGTGAAAAATATGTTTAGTAAGAACCAGTACGTGAAATGATATGGTTTTTTTTTAGATTTCAGTCACTACATAGAACTAGCCGTTAGATATGTACTCAGGGGCCAAAGGGATAAATGATGCTCTTTACCATCTCTTTCCAAAAAAAAACTGAACACATTTAAAAAGTAATGTAATATCTGTGGGAAAATTAAGCTAAATGAAATTTTTGCACAAACATGAGGGTTTGGGATTTAAAAAATATCCAAATACTGTGTTTTGTAATGTAACTTAAAGGAACAATTTTGGGACAGGACCATTTTCAGACCTGAGTTCCTAAATATCCTCTGAACATTTCTCTAAGAAAAAGGTGAATATTTGAATATTCCTATTGGATTAGAACCACAGTGAATAAAAAAACAAGCATCGTTCAGAATGCCCGTAAATATGGACTTACAGTGGGTCAGTAGACAGTAAACCACTGAGCCTTTCAAGAATGCCATTACTTTGACTTCCCTGAAACTTAGCTATACTATTGTAATTAAAGTTCCAGAATTTCTTCTCCCTAAATTTTAATTTTTAAATGTCTTATTAACTTGCTTTCTCCCTTCCATCTTCCACCTTTTTTTATTCCTTATTTTTTTATATATATAAGGTTTTTTTCATAAAATGTGGTTGAATAGGTGCAGATTTGATCCTTTGCCTTATTAGTTGGGTAAAATATACCAGAAGAGTTGATGAAGTCCTGCTTTGAGTTTCCTAAACACCTTTTCTCTTAGCTGAGGGGATTCCTGGGATGGGTTGCCAAACTGTTAGTGTTGAGGATGTGCATGGTGTCTCCCATTCATTAATATGTTATGAAATTATCAACAAAACACAAATATGACAATACCTTTCTCCTTCAGGAAAGAATTTCTCTGGGGAATAAGGCTAAATCTGAGGTTGTGATGAGTGCTTTTAGCACCCTTTAAATTGTTTTTTGACATGATATCAGCAGTGGTAGCTACAGGGCTGCCACCATTGCACTGGGATTTTAACTAGCCCTTCTTTCCCTGCCACATGCAACAGCTTCAGGTTGCCTGAATTCTTCTTCCCTGTTTTAAACAATTCCCTGAGAACATCAGATATACTTTTTGCCCAAAGCAACTGAAAAATACCCCTTGAGATTTCCTGCCTTTGTATTAGTATTCCTGATTTCTATTGGTTTTAGTAGGACAGACTTACAACAGCATTGTGCATTTTTGAAATTGCTTCACAATAGTGACAATAAAGACATGGTTTTGGCAATATTTGTACTAATGAAAGATAAAACCTAGCTTAAAAACTAGGCTTGTAGCACTATGACAGATTTCTAGTTATTTTGCTAGGCATAAAAACTAAGGAATAAATCAACTTCCTAACTGAATCAGTAAAATATTTATTTCAGGAGGCTTTTATGTTTAAATATGTATAACTCCTATAGAGATCTTTGAGATGTAACACAGTGACAAATTTTTCAACTCATATTAATTTCACCATGCTGTACATTGCTATTTTAAAAACAGAATCAAAGCTGTCTGTTGAGCCGTGTGAAGTGGTATGATATTTTGACCCCCTAATTGTGGCAATTGGTTCATTTCACAATGCCAAAAGCCAGAGTAACCACAGATTATTTTTATTTTGCAGTTTCTGGACAGATTAAAAAAAAACAACAAAATCTTATAGTCCCATGGAAGATAGTGTATTTTTTTCACAGGAGATCCTTTCAAATCCATGTGTGAAAGAGAGAAGTTCTACTGGCTTTACTCTCGTTTTTTTTTAATAAACATCAGAATTACATGGTCTTCAGCAGTGCCAATTCTCAGTGCTTTCTGGGAGGTAAATAGATTTTAAAATCAAACAAACTTCCAAAGATGGCTTTTGAAAATTGATAAATATTTTAACATTATAAATTTCTGAGAAAAGAGAAAAAGAAAACAAAATACAACAAACAGAACTAAATATGTATTGACAGATTTTTTCAGTTCTGGGAACATCCTCTATAATTTCCGTTGTAAAGTATTAAACACAATGGAAGTCCGTTTAAAGACATTGTTCTTTGAACTTGTGTATCAGAATTTATTTACTTAATCTGATTTTCTCCTTTAAACAAAATTTGCTCAGAAAACTCTTGTGCTTGTGGTTTTGATGCAGTTGCTTTCATAGAAAATACAAATTATTTATCAATTTAGCCTTTGCTTCTGATATTTTTTTTCTTCTGGCTTTTGATTTTTGGTGTTATGGGAACTGATGGGCTTAGTTGGTTAATGTTTCTTATAGATTACTTAACATGTTTTCAGATATGTGCTTTGTTCCCCCTCTTTTATTTGACTGAGGCTTTTAACAATATGACCAAAACATATTGGGTTAATGTCAAGGGGTTGTACAATTATGTAGGTTGATTTTTTTCCTCATCCACTGGACTCCATTCTGTTTTCTTAGAGCTGTCTTCTTTCTTTTTCACTTGGGCAGAGTGAAATAACATTGCATATGCTTCTGGTAACCTATGGTTATGTAAGATCTCATAACACAGAGCAAAGCAAGGTACAAAACCAGATAGATTTTAAAGGGGATTGTCTGCAAAGCCTTGTACTTCACCAAATCTGTGCTGTCATCTCTTGGTATACATGACTGGTCTCATTTTGCAGTCTGTCAATGTGCCTGCCAAGTCCTTCCATTAGCTTGGAGGTATCTAAATCCCCAACAGATGGATGTTCAGACAATACCATGAGGCACCTGAGCTGTTGCCTTCTGTAAATTCTTCTCGGTGACACCTGATATTTTCCCAAGTAAATGTGCATCAATGTTACTACTGATAAGGAGGAGAAGTGCCATTTTCTGCCGCTGATACCTGAAACACTATAAATTATCTTTTGTAGAGTTTTTATGCTCTGCTAGTTATTACCATAAGTTCCACAGAAAAAATATTTTTTATCAGATGTTTATTTATTAACCATAAATATTCAGAGAGAATAAATATTTTTGCTTATTTATTTCTGCTAATTTTGCTAATTTCGCAGAATGCAAACATGAACATTCCATAATGAATAAATGAATAAATTTATCTCTGTAGAATTTTAATATATATATATAGCCTGCATTATTTGTAATATGTAGTTTGACCCATTCTGACCTATTTTTGTGACTTTTATTCACCTGGGAAACTTTATCTGAATATAGCTACTATAATAAAGATAAAGATTTACACCCAGAATATGTGCAGAAGAAGCTGATACTCAATTACCCATCTTGTATGGAAGTGAACACTGATTGAGTGAACAGGTATAAACAGGAGCATGTGTCAACTCAATGCTTCATGACAGATGTATTTAGATATAACATGATACATCGCAAAGTAATATCTTAGCCAGAAAACTTGAAAAGACCTAGTTTTCTAAAGAATGCAGAGATGAAAGACAATGTTTTCCAGGGAGAGATGCCTTTATATCTTCTTCTGAAAGCTCCAGGCCTTCAGAAAGTGTTTTAATAGGTATTTGTTATTTGAATCTATGTGTATAATTACCAGGTCAAACTTTGTAATTTTCTTTTTATTCGGTTTGTGCTTCAGAGCTGGCACAATGCTGACTTTTTCTTCCTTGGATGCTCTGAGTGATGCAGCAGACCATGCTGTAGGAGGGAGAGGACATGTAATCAGTTGCTCAGTTTGGAAATACACTTTATCCTTGGATAAATCTTTCAGAAATAAACACCATTCAAAACTGATTTTGTTTTCCCAGTTCACACCACCACATATGCTGACTTCTTCATTACAACTGAGGAGCACTCAGCACAAGGCATGAAAACGGAAACTTTCTTCTTCAGTTTTGGAGTGAAAAAATATTTTTGTTTGCTTTCTATTAAGAATTCAGGAAGCACTAGTCCCTTGAGGAGGTAAAGTTTATAAACAGGAACATTGAGACTAGGTCAGCCATTACTAAATCTCAACTTAATAAACATCTTTTCTTGTTTTGACACAAGTGTGTTTCCCACAGCTCAGCTTAGGGAACTGAAATTGACCCAATTGTGTTGATCTCAGTCTGCTAAACTGGGGCATTAACTTACAGCTACAGCTAGGGGAAAAGATTAGGTTATTTAACATGTTAGCTAATGTCAGTTTGATCTTGATTTCCTCTTACACAGATAAAGTGTGAACAAATGAAGTTATTTGATGTCTTCTGTTTTATATGTAAGTCGAACTAGATTGATGACTATAATAATAATCACTCTTATTTAGGAATATTAAAACCCATTCATTGTTGCCTTTTAGTCTGAATTTCATGCTTGCTTAGAGAATATTCTCATTGACTTCAGGATTAGAAACACACTTGTGTAACAGATTCAAAACCATACCTTTTCCCACCAGAATTATTCTTTATGAATCCTATGCAGCTGCATTAAGAATGTTATTGAAGCCCTGACGCCCATTAAAAACAGACCAGTGACAAGACTAGGAACAAGAGACTTGTCTCAAGAAGACCATTCTTGAAAGTTCCACCCAAGACTTTGGAAATCTGGAGATTGAAAATCATCCAAATGCAATCCAAAGACCAGCTGTGGTTAACAAATGCGCTGAGTTGTAGAGGTGGGCTGGGGAGAGCAACTTACTCTGATTCCTGGAGTCGTGGATGGCAAGGTAGTCTTGCTAGGTAAAATTTATGCTCTCTCCAACTAAACTCGCCCTTCACCCACTAGAGAACTGATTGTCAGCTGCAGGCTGTACAGAGCTTTTTCTAGTTATCCTTGGAAATTTAATATGAATCTGAGCAATGATAGAAGAAAAGCAGTGAAGTGCTGTTAGTGGAAACTTTATTGTTAACAGAAAGTGATTTGAGGAAATATTACACTTAAATATGAGACAAAGGTCACAAAAAAGAGGGGTTTATCCTGTGTAATGTACATCACGTTGCTCAGATCCCTAAGCTCGGTATGGCGTAAGTCCATGGGGAGTCACTAAGTGTGTGTGTCTGATTTACTACTCTGACATGACACTATTATGTTTTAGTTTTTAGCATTTTTAAAGGGTAGGTAATAGCTATGAGATATGAGGAACCTGAAATTAAGTACTGCAGTTATACACAGAAGGATAATTTGGCTTTGATAAATTGTCTTGAGCTTGTTAACTAATAATACAATTTTTTTAAGTAGCATCTTACCAGTACAAAAAAGAGGTAGTATCATTATTAATGTCTAAACTATAGTGTGCTTCACACAGGATTGTGGTAAAGGTCAGACCATGTTTTGCTGAATTAAAAGCTATTCTGAGCTGTAGCATTCCTAATCAACTCAGACCTAAAGGTGCATAGCTCAATTATAATGAGGCACAATGTATTTAAATAAACTGTGCAACACTCTGTAGTGATTTATAAATGTGCTGTGATATCCTTTTAACTCATTAGCAATGAATGATACCAGTTTTCTGCTCTGTAATTACTTTTACTCACAATTCTCCTCAGAGAAGACAATCTTTTGTTGTTCATTTATAACATGCAGGACTCTAAATGCAACAGGGCCTATCTTGAAAAGGCACAGAAAAAGAAAAACAGAACAAACCCTAACACTGCAGTAGTTAGTAGAGCAATACATTAACTGTTTTTAATTTGAAAATCTGTGATCACAAGTCTATATTATTTGGCATTCAGCTACTGCCAGTTTCAAGGATGGTTTCTAGGCTTTAGAATCATAGAATCATAGAATAGTTGGGGTTGGAAAGGACCTTACAATCATTTACTTCCAACCTCCCTGCCACGGGCAAGGACACATCACAAAAAAAGCTGCCACCCAAGTCTTCGTCCAACCTGGCCCTGGACATTGCCAGGGATGGAGCATTCACAGCTTCCCTGGGCAACCCATTCCAGTGCCTAACAACCCTTACAGTAAAGAACTTCTTCTTATACCCAATCTAAACTTCCCCTGTTTAAGTTTTAATCCGTTACCCTTTGTCCTATCACTACAGTCCCTAATAAACAGTCCATCCCCAGCATCCCTATAGGCTCCTTCAGATACTGGAAGTCTGCTATGAGGTCCCCACACAGCCTTCTCTTCTCCAGGCTGAGCAGCCCCAACTTTCTCAGCCTACCTTCATACGGGAGGTGCTCCAGTCCCCTGATCATCCTCATGGCCCTCCTCTGGACTTCCTCCAACAGTTGCATGCCCTTTTTATGCTGAGGACACCAGAACTGCACACAATAGTCCAAGGCAGGTCAAATGAGAGCAGAGTAGACAGGCAGGATCACCTCCCTTGACCTGCTGGTCATGTTCCTTTTGATGCAGCTCAGGATACAGTTGGCTTTCTGGGCTGCGAGCGCACACACTGAAGCCAGTTTATGTCCATTTTCTCATCGACCAGCACCCCCAAGTCCGTCTCTGCAGGGCTGCTCTGAATCTCTTCTCTGCCCAACCTGTAGCTGTGCCTAGGATTGCTCTGACCCAGGTGTAGGACCTTGCACTTGCCATGGTTAAACTTCATAAGGTTGGCATCAGCCAACATCACAAGTGTGTCAAGGTCCCTCTGGATGACATTCCTTCCCTCCAGGTATCAACCGAACCACACAGCTTGGTGTCATCGGCAAACTTGCTGAGGGAGCACTCAATCCCACTGTCCATGTCACTGACAAACATGTTGAACAAGACCGGTCCCAACACCAATCCCTGAGGGACACCACTCATTACTGGTCTCCAGCTGGAGATTGAGCCGTTGACCACAACTCTTTGCATGCGGCCACCCAGCCAGTTCTTTATCCGCCAGGTGGTCCATCTATCAAATTTCTCCATTTTAGAGAAAAAGGATGTTGTGTGGGACAGTGTAGAACACTTTGCACAAGTCCAGGTAGATGACGTCAACTGCTCTACCCCTGTCCATCAGTTCTGTAGCCCCATCATAGAAGGCCACCAAATTGGTCAGGCAGAATTACCCCTTAGTGAAGCCATGCTGGCTGTCACCAAGCACCTTGTTGTTTTGATGTGCCTTAGCGTAGCTTCCAGGAGAATCTGGTCCAAGATTTTGCCAGGCACAGAGGTGAGACTGACTGGTCTGTAGTTCCGTGGGTCATCCATTTTCCCCTTCTTGAAAATAGGGGTTATATTTCCCTTTTTCCAGTCGACGGAAACTTCACTTGACTGCCATGATTTTTCAAATATGATGGCCAGTGTCTAGCAACTTCATTTGCCAGCTCCTTCAGGACCCATGGATGGATTTCATCAGGTCCCATGGACTTGTGCACATTCAGGTTCTTAAGATGGTCTTGAACCAGGTCCTCTCCTACAGTGGGCGCAAGGTCTTCATTCTCACAGTCCCTGTGCCTGCCTTCCAAGACTTGGGTGGTTTGGTCAGAGCCTTTTCCAGTGAAGACCAAGGCAAAGAAGTCATTCAGCACCTCAGCCTTCTCCAAATCCTGTGTAGCTAGTTCTCCGAAGAGCTTCTGGAGGGGGCCTACATTCTCCCTAGTCTGTTTTTTATTTGCTACGTACCTGTAGAATCTCTTCCTGTTATCTTTCATATTCCTTGCTAGTTTTAATTCTAAGTGCGTCTTAGCTTTCCTAACCTGGTCTCTAGCTTCACAGACAACATCCCTCTATTCTTCCCAGGCCGCCTGTTCTTGCTTCCATCTTTTATAAGCCTCTGTCTTCCCCTCTAAGTTTCCTCAGCAGCTCCTTCTCCATCCGAGGAGGTCTCCTGGCCCTCCTGCTTCACTTCCTTCTGGTTGGGATGCAACACTCCTGAGCTTGTAGCAGGTGATCCTTGAATATCAACCAAGAGTCTTGGGCCCCTCTGCCCTCTAGGGCTGTATCCCATGGAACCTTCCTAAGCAGGTTCCTGAAGGCGCCAAAATCTGCTCTCTTGAAGTCCAGGGCAGTGAGCTTGCTACATACTCTTGTCACTGTCCTGAGGATCATGCATTCGACCATCTCATGATTGCTGCATCCAACGCTGCCCTGGAGCGTCACATTTCCAATGAGCCCTTCACTGTTGGTGAGCACGAGGTCAAGAATGGCACCTCTCCTTATCGGCTGTTCTATTACTTGCAAAAGGAAGTTGTCTTCCACACAATTGAGGAACCTTTGCTTTGTCACAGAAGTGTAAATGCTTTTATATGAAGAGTGTATATGGAATAATGAGGGGGAAATTTCCTGCATTTGCGACACAGGTACAAGAAAACTGAGTTGCAAACATATTTTGGTGGGAAAAGACAGCATGAAAAGAGGATAAAAGTATAGTGTGCAGTATATTGTGTTACATGTGTCTTAAAGGAACACTGCCATTACAGTCTGGGAATGTTAATTTCAAGGAAGGGTTGAATATTCGTAAAATAAAGTTCTAAAAACATTGAGAAGAAGGTGCTAAATAATAATTTATTGATTAATAACTTATTAAGAATTTTATTTCTATTTTCTATCATGGAGAACATTAAAAAAAGAATTTCTGTGGACTATGACTTCTTAAGCTCAAATTTGGAAAATTGTTGTGCCCCTTAAACCTATACCAGAAAACCTAAACTGTGGCCAATTTTCTGAAACACTGATCCTGTGTTAACTCCCAGTTTTGAATGTTTCATTAGCACTAGTTGTGTGCATAAGATGAACTATGATACTACCATCTGAAAACACAACTAAGAGACTAATTTGCCTCCCTTATTCCCAGCAAAACAAACAAACAGGACAGTTTACCTTTCTACACAATGTTGTACAGTCTCTGTGAGCCTTCCCTTGTGTGGATGGCTGTAGAATTTTACCTATGCAGTTGGTAGATTTGTAATATACCCATTTAGTCTACAAATGATGTTTCTACTTAGACATCTTCCCTTGACATGCTTATCTTGTGGGAAGTGCATATGTATACATATATATTATATATATACATATATATATTATATATATATTTATGTAGGTGTGTTGGTGACATTTGTCCTGCTGTCAATCCACACACACACACACATACACACATACACATGCTGTTTTGTATTCTTGATGTGTGTCATCTCAACCAAGATTTGCCAAGCACACACCACAGTTTTCACAATTGCATTGGTGGACTTTTGTATTTTCTCCCCTTTAGCAAAAGAAGACCAGAAGAAAAACAAAACAATCTGTCCCCCCCTTTGCTTTTATTTTTTTCTCTGTGATAAGAAATGTTATTAAACAGATACAGAGGTACTACCAATTAGAGTATTTGGCAACAGCCTGAATCTCTCTAATGTGGGTAACCCCACTTATGTAAAACTAAGCATCCCAAATTCTCCTACTTAACTTGCATACTTTTTTTTTTTCAAAGCAGAGATACAAAGGTGTTGCTGGTTCAAATTCAAGTCAGCAAGGCTAGAAACACCTGGAAACCCTATCCAATACGGCATGGAAATGTAGATAATGAGACTTTATAATGAATTAACTTCAAATTCCTGAGAGCCAAGGTAACTTGTAATCTATTCAGCAATTTTCTCTCCTGGCCATGACTCCATTTACATGCATAAGTAGCTGTAAACAACCTTACCAAAAAACATTTCATTTATTAATTAGAAAAGCCACACTGATCTGATCATATTTACAAAGTGAATGTAAAGATGTTTGCAGTGAAAATAAAAAAGTGTTCGTCTTATAAATGAATCAAAGGTACTCACATTTCTTGTATAGCCTTGATTTTTCTTTGTTTGCCCTTTCTACTTTTCAGCTGATGTCTGATGTGGGATTAGTACCCTTAACATACCACCATCACTTTTGAACTGGGGAGACAGAGAAGTCAAAGCTTCTCTTTTTCATTTATCTCTCCTTATTTTTTTTTTTTTTTTTTTTTTTTTAAGGATAGGAGGGATAAATCTAGCTTGACTGCATGGTAATAATTCCATCTACCCACTCTTGCATTAAGTGATTATCCCACTGGAAGTCAGTGATCTGCTTTGAAGTCCTCAGCTTCAAAAGAGTCACCACATGAAGCCTATTCATATAAGCAGGGGTTCCTCTAAATAGAAAAACATTTTCTGCATCTCACTCTTAATTTTTGCAGTTGATGAAATGCCTTTCAGCATCAATAGGATTTTAAGATTACCATAATTTCTTCTCAGATGCACAACTAGAATGGCAAGAGCTTGGAGGCCTGACTTTGGAGGTTGGATTCTCTTTAATAATCAGGATGAAACAATTGGAGGATGATTTTGATTAACTGCTGTCAGAGTATTCCCCAGATTTCTTCAGTCCAGGCGTACTCCTGCTATCAAGTCCATACATCTTCCAGAAAATGAACTACCAAAGAATATTTTTACTCATTTTTGAGATAGATTGTAAACTCGGAGAGAGAAGGCAGAATGGGAAGAATGCCGATTTCATCGGTATAGATACATTAGCAACTGCTCCCAGAGGCTTGCTCTGCCCTCTTGAAGATCCTGTGCTTAAATCAGAAGGATGATTGCATGAAGCTTTTATAAATATAGTTAGGCATTCTGAAGCATGTCCTATAAAAAGATATTTGAGGTTACTCATTCAAAAATGCACTCATGGTAATGTCCATGACTAACACAAATAAAGGCTAATTACAATTACTGTAGTGTCCCAGAGGCATACTTAAAGCTGGAGCCTTGCCCTTATGTTCATGCTTGTCCATGAATTATATATTTCTGAGTATAAGCAACCAAACAGATATATGAAGGCATTTCTAAGCTGCATTTAATTTATCAAAAGCATCAAGTCATATGCAAGAAGAGGAATAAAGCACTGGAAAGATCATTTTAGGTAGTCATTTCCATTACCCTGATACCAAAGGTAACTACGTTATAAGACTCTCACTTTAATCAAACTTCAACAGATGAGTACTAAATTTTCTGTATTCTGGTTCGAGTAATGGGAGAAAAATCTGCACGGAATGGTGTTCTTCTTAATATTTAAAAGAAGGTGAGAAAATGGTCCAGTTGCAAGTGATGCTGCCTTCCCTTACACAGAAGCATGGGCTCATGGAGACCAGCTAACACATTCCCTGTGAGGCTCCAGAGATTATAATAATAATTAATAATAATAATGTGGTTTTCCCTGTTTTCTCTTTAGCTTTTCTTTCTTTTTCCTTTAATTTTCTCTTCATCTTTCCTCCACAGATCTAATTTCTCAGAAGGAATGGTTTCTTTATTATAGTTATTCGGTCTCACATAAATCTCCAACATTTGATCTAGAACATATCTGCATAATGTTGCAGACAATAGTTTACTTTTCTACAGTTTCTGAGATTTTTGCTTTTTCTCCAAACACACACAAAACTGAGACATGTTCCCAAGTCAAAAAGTGAGAAAACATATGTAAGGTGCCTTATTGGCCTCTAATCCTAGTGGAAGGGTGTGTGTGTGTGAGGGTATAAACAACCTAATTACTGATTCCCACTAATAATTTGTATATTTAATGCATAACATTTCCAATTTCTTACTAAATTAAAGCTGAAAATAGTTAAGAACAGAAAAGAGAACAAGGGAAGGACATGGAGGTCCTGCTGCCTGGTGCAAGTGGGAAGGCAAACTCCTTTCCCTCACTGCTTAACCAGTGTAGGAAGGATGACATGAGCTATGAAGTTATAAAGAGGTGGAGAACCTGAGGCAGAACATTACATGGAGATAAATAAAAAAAAAGTAGAATATAGTAGTTCTTGATGGATTGTTTCCAGATATTTTGAATTAATAAAATAGTGTTTTGATTAAGCCACATATATCCTGTCCTTTTTAACCCTTGCATCCAGAATGAAGATAGTATGTGGAAATTCTTTCATCCTGCTGCTTCCATCCATAGACATAAGTAAGTACAACTTCCGCTAAACTGAGAATCTTTTTTTCCTTCTCATTCTTTCCTGCAGCTAATTTTCACCCACTGCCACTCTGCATCTTTTCTTTACTATGTAAAGAAGGTGGTTTCTTTGACATGCACTTCTCTCTCCCTCAACATTTGCATCAATGAGCAGGATTTCAGCTTCAAATATACATATAAACATTTCCTTGCTTGGTTCTGGAACATGAAAAATTAAATGTAGTGAGAAATAAAGATTCTATGTATGCATTAAAAATAGTATGCAACTTTTGCAAAACTTGCACAAAACTGTACATTCAAGTGCAACCGCAAAACTGTACATTCAGGTGCAACTGGGAGAACTGTAAATTGTGTATGTGCTTTTGGTTGATATGTAGGTTTGCATATTCTATGTTTGCAGCTTAGACACATATTTTTAAGAGTGAACCCAGAAAGATTACGAGACAAGAAAGGATTTTGACAAGCATGGCATCTGTGGACAAGCACAGCATCTGTGTACAAGCGCGCGTGTGTGTATGTATCTATCTGTGCATCTATCTATTCCCTATGTAATATATACTGAATATTTTAAGAGTGTTTTGAAAAAGAAACCTGAACTCCTTGAAAGACAGCTGTTTACAAGAGTGCATTGATGTCTTGCTTTCTTTGTTGCTCTCTAGGTTGCACCATATATCATTTGGTTCTACATGCTTCTTTCACTTGGTATTTCTTTTTATGCTGTCAGATCCTGCTATGTCCATTCAAATCTAAAATCGTCCGAAACTATCTAAGTAACAACAAATCTGCTGTGTGAATAAAATCTTTATGGTGAGCTGCTAAATTTCCAAGGCACATGCATAATAGAAATTCAGTATCACTTCATTTGAGTATAGGCACTGCTAGCTGCATATCATGGAGTCCCACAGATTGTCCTATGAAAAGAAAGATTATGACAGAAAGACAGCCCTATGTATAAGAATCTATTAAATGTATTCCACAGCCAGCTGTGTGAATCACCTTGGGGAAAAATGCATATGAATACACATGCGTATTAGAAAGGCTTCTAACAATGATCTCATTCTGAACCAACTCTGAAATACTTTTAAAAAACACGACAATTTAGCTGAATTATCTGGAGAAGATATTTAGAAAGGCTGCCTGAACATGAATTGTGTTAATTCTCTGTGACACATAACAGGTTTGGTTAACAGAAGTTCCTGAGAACATCATTTTTTTTTTGCCTCAAGGTGTGTTTTGCAGACACTAAATTCTCTTTGATATCTGAGTTTGCAAAGTATCTCTGAGTGGAGCTGAAAATGGTGAGGCATATTAAATGTTGATATTACATGAAAATATGCCACAAATGAATGGAATGATACCATGTCAGTTTGTCTAAGATGGGCTTTGGCTGACAGGAAGGCTTAGCATTCATTTGGAGAATTTGAGTGCAATTTGGGAAGTATCATGAAATCCAAAATTAAATAAAGTTCAATATTTTATTATAAAAATCTCATTATGTGCGTTTCTTTCTATTCTGACTTTACTACTATTTTTAATAGAATACAGAAAACCTGTTACACTCTAGTAGCCCTCCATGATAATCACACCAACTCCTACTTCATCTATTGTCTCTTCCTGAGTACTCATAAAGTCAAATAAAAGCAGGATTTACTGGAAGTAAACACAACCATGTTCTGTTAATATAGTTAATATATTAATTAGTAGCAAGGGAAAAGGCAAGAGCACATACTTTAATATGAGCTGCCTGAACCTACTGCAGACCTCAGATCTCTTGCATTGCTGATCCATCCTGAAATCCATGTTACCCCATTCTCACCACTATTGACTACCTATGTACAGCTAGTATGAGTGTTCCCGCTATGCTCAGAATATTTTTTTTGGTGTACTAATAAAATTCAAGTCCACTTCTTTCTATAAAATATTCATTTATGTTCTGTGCATACCCTATTCATATAGTAATGTATATATATATCCTTAGCCGTCTAAATATCAAGCAGAAAAAAATAAATGTCAAATTATCCAAAGCTGACGCATGGCTCTACGAAGTTAATCTTATGTGTAAATGAAACAAGCAAACAAAAAAGAGATTCTACCCCTTCATTACTACTGTAATGCTTCTGGTTTAATTCTTTGGGACTTTCTTTGTACTTTCTCCCATAATTAAAAGTTGACAAAAAATAAACATACCCAATATTATTATTACTTCAGAAGTTCAATAAATTTAATTAATTAATTTATTAATAAATTTGCATTGTACATAAAAATGTTTGAAGTAAATGACACCTGGGTTTGTAATGAACTGTATCTTTCTAACCTTACTGTTCATTAGGAGAATGAAGTAAAGAAAAAGCAACTTAAAAAATTTCTCAAGTAGAATGATGATGTTAATAGATTAAATTATCAAAATATCCTTCAACAGCTAGCTGAAGACTGATTTGATGTGACATTCCTGGAGAAGAAAACTTCTGAGCTAAGTGGCCTCAAGCAGAAATCACTAGAAAAAGCAAATGCTTTTGAATTTACCAGGGGATAGCTGAGGCTGTAGAATAAGCAATTTAATTGTAGAAAATTCTTTCTGGTTTTTGACATTCAATTGCAAAGAGTTGAAAACTTTGAAACGCAAGATTACAGGCAACTGTTCAGCAAAAACGTAGTGTCCCTAAATAATGTTTGCAGTTGGGGTCAGCATGAAAAATCACCGTGGATGAAAGCGAGAGAAATCATCTGTTATTTCCTGCATGAAGCCTTAATATAATATAATTTCTGAACATTATGCATTATGGATTTTTTTTTAATTGATCCAGGAAGGCAACACTTCAGTACTGGGAAACAATTCATAGAATCATTGACTCAGAGAATGATTTGGGTTAGAAGTAACCAACAAAAAGTAGAGCTCATCTAGTTCCAACCCCCTGCCATGGGCAGGGGCACCTTACAATAGACGTCTGTTGCTGGTGGGTGTTCTTGCTCGCACCATTAAGCCTTTGTTAAGGGTGAAATCTTTCACTTTGCAAGTGATTGTTACTGTCGTGCAGGCAGAAAAATAACCAAAAAACACTACAAAATATCTGTAGAGTCATTAGGCTAGATAATTACCTTGGCCTGGTTGAGCTTGCTGCTGTATTCAAAGCAACAAGTGCACCTTACAAAACTAGTCCACTTTCTTAAGTGCACAAATGCAGATTTTAATTGTGTTCTTTTAACTATCCAGTTTAAAAATGAGCCAGTGATCTTACAATCTAATAAAACATAATAATGCTTTATTAAAAATTCTAAGTGGTTTTTTGGTTGCTTTTTTTTTTTTTTTGGTAGGGAAAATTTTAGCTACTTGAGAACAATTTTACTGCTTTAACAGAATTTGATTAATGGTAGAAAACTTAAACCAAAATTGATTCAAGTGCTTCTTTGAAAGTAAAGATAATTCCTTCAAAGTTGGGTTTGTTATGTTTTGGGGTTTTTTTGCTTTTCTTTGTGTGCTTCAAATTTTCTCCTTCCTTCATGGATCTTGATCTACAAAAGTCACAAAAGGCTTTGTGATACTTGGGATCAGTTGCCTTTAATGCAGACTGGATTCTAACCTTTCATGGAGGTTGATTAGCCCTGGTTTTAAGACTAAAGACAAGCATATTTGGTGTTTGGGTTTTGTATCTTTTCTTTGCACAACAGAAAAATAATTATCCATAAACAGTTCCGTGGTCAGCTGGGAGAACTCACTTTAGCAAAGCAAACAGGATTTGGTTCTTTTATTTCTGTGAACTTATTTCTTAAGCAGTAATTAAAATTCCTTTCAGTTATCCCTTCTATGCAATAGAGAAAACCCTCATCTAATAGACTATTTATATTCCTTGTATTAGCTTTATTTATTTGTCTATTTTAAACCAACAAGTTAGGCAAAAATAACTTCGGCAAAATGCATTTCATTTTCTACTTTTTTAACAAGAGTGCCATATGAAATTCAAATAAAGGATCATTCTCTTAGAGCAGAGCAAATGTTAGCAGCCAACTTCAGGTCAGTTCTGCCTCTTGAGGTACAGAATACTTTATATACTTCTAGAAAGCATTACTGTCTGTGTCTTGCAAAACTGGGAATTCAGCACTTAATACTCTGAACACTACTATTGTACTGTCACAGCTCAGTCCTCCATATTTGTTTGGGTTTTGCGTGTGTGTGTGTGTATGTGCTTTGAGGTTTTGTTTGTTTAAAATCTTAATTATAAAACCACATTAAATTTTAGCTTTTAGTATTTAAAAGATGTTGAATTTCATCCTGGTGCTTAACAGACATCCTTGATAGTCTCAACCATATATAGCTTGTTTCTTATGTGAAGATATTTCCTGAAACGCCTGCCTACATGCTGCCACCATCACCGTTTTCACAATATCCCACAGGCAACACCACTGCCTGGGGTCATGGAGGACATTCAGCTTTTCCAAGGCACTTTGCTCAGGACTATAGAGGGACACTTATATGAATCTATGCAGTCCTCTATATAGGAAGGAGACTTGTGCCTGCATTTATTTTTCAGAACTTCTGTCTTCATCACAACTATCCTTCAGTACTTTTACATAATAATCTTTTATACAGGTTATACAGGTTTGTCATTATGTTGATGGATATCCTATAAGTCAACTGGAAATATGTGAAGTTTTGCCATTAAAATGCAGAGTTGGTGCTTATGGTATGACCGTAGAGATGCTGGATCCATATATAACTTGATTACATTAGTTGAGAAATATGTAGCACTTGTGCTTGAGAAATTATGCATTCAGAGGTGGATGAATACTGGTAGAAATTAAAAAAGGAGGCATTTATAAAAGAATTAACTTTTGAATAAAGTAAGACAACAAAAAGAAAACATCACAGGCAGTAAACATTTCACATAGATATGCAAAATTATCAGATTGTCTTGTTATTTAAATTTTTAGGACAACATTATAAATAACTCAGTTGCAGAAGTTAGTATTAGAATAGGACTGATGCATAAGATAAACTGAAAGGCATGTTTGTGAAAAGTTTCAAAACAGTTATAAACTGATTTTTATTTCAGATAGCTTTGAAATTAGAGACAAAATTTGTCCTAAAAGAAAATACAAATTATTGTGTGATTAATTGATGTATATCTTAAATTGTAATTACTATCTTTTGGGAATAAGTTTGTTAAGAATGAACTATGGAGCAAAAATTCTTTCATCTACAATCAGAACTATTTCAAATTTTTTTGTGGAAAATTATGAAGTACACTTGCTTATGTGTTTCTGAAAAAAAAAAAAAAGAAAAAAGAAAAAACCTGTCAAAAGTCTTGTGCCTATTCCAGTCTTCAGAACTTTTTAGAACTATCCAGCAAGATTGTTTCTCGGGACATCTTTGGAATTTTCTATTATGCAAAAGTGGTGGAGGTGACTTTGTGTTATTAAGTCATTCAACCGATAACAAAACTCAAGAGTATATCCATTAGAAAATACTCCACTGACAAGAGATTTAATGCTCAGTGCAGACCAATGCTTTAATGTATTTAAAGAATTTTAGAGACTGATCTTGTTTCATCATTGCAAGTAGCTCTACTGGAGTAAATTGCATGACACATTTTTACATTTAAAGACTGGTGTAAAAGTACAATAGAATTATTAAAGTCCTTTAAATTAATCTGGAGCTTAATTATGTAGCAGGGCCTGGATATGGGACTAGATTTTAGTTTGAAAATTACTGCATGCTCATATTATTATGGACAGAATTTCATAACATTTGACTGTACACTGTATCTTAGCTCAGTAACGTAAGTATCTGAAATAACATACACAGTAAGTATGCTGTGGTAATCCCTATGCCAGTGTGACAAAAAAAATATCTCTAACATCTTTATTATAAGCTTATTGAGTCCCTTTGAATCTTACTGTAAAAAAATTAACAAAAATTGTGAAGTGATAAACAAACATACTTTACCATTTTTGAAAATAGAATATTCAGAAATAAAATCTTAATATCTGTTCAGTGCTATTTCTTACTTGCTTTAGTAATTCATATTTTATTACAGTATTTTCTGTGGTAGAATTGGGAATTTTTGTATGTGGTATTCTGTTTCCTATCTCAGAAGTTCAACAGAGCTTCAAAATCAGTATTGGTATAAACAGGTATTACTTTAAAGTCTCGAGAGTTATATTTAGGGCATGAGACTTATGTTTATGCGCTTCCATACCATAGCATCACCAGATATCCAGTTTGAAACTTTTATTTAGGATCTCTTGAGATCTCAAAGATAATTCAGTAAAACTAAGAGATTTTTTTCTTGGTTTCCCTACACAGGTAGGTCTGCTCAGAGCAGTGGCTGGTTATGGTGGGAAGACCTGTTGAACTCTTTGGTAAGTCCATCTGAGTTTAGAGTTTCTAATCCACCGCATACATGATTGGATGACTCTTGATTTCGTTGCATGAATTTCCCAGATTCTCTATGTTTGGTTTTCTCATTAATCTTTTATTAGAAATTTTTGTATAAACAAAAAGTACTTATGAATTAGGCATGGCCAAAATTCTTAGCTTCTTTTTGTGTTTATGCTTCTCTCAATTTTGACATAGAGTGCATACACTCACAGGAGGATTTGTACTAAGAAACATTATACTGCAATACTCTAAGAAAGAAAGAAGGTTTTTAGAAAAACATAAATTCAACATTCACATATTTTTTGTCTTGCAAGTTTTCAATGTTTACCTTACAATGGCATATCAAGTATAACTCAAATTAGACAATAAAGTGGTCATTTAAGATCAGTTATTATGATTATGCA
The DNA here is from genome assembly GCF_028554395.1 of Pezoporus wallicus. NCBI lineage: Eukaryota > Metazoa > Chordata > Aves > Psittaciformes > Psittacidae > Pezoporus > Pezoporus wallicus. The sequence continues at coordinate 30,241 of NW_026635844.1, forward strand.
TACACATATAGTAACTTTTAAAGTCTAATATATTTTACAACAATATAATGTATATTGTGTATTTCTCTTCTGCTTCCCTATGAAGGACAGAGTGGGGAAATAATTTCACACTGCATATAATGCATTGGATATGAAGGAAACTTGAAAATTATTTAGTTACAGATTTCTCTGACCAGGCTTGCAAAATGGCATATATTATGTTAATGGACAAGAATTTGAAAATGAACTTGAATATTAAACACAGTAAGTTTGGGTTCTGACATGAGTGCAGGCATAGTTGGTGTATAGCATAGAAAATAAATTCTTTTTTAACCCTTTCAGATCTCTTACAGAGTAAGATATTATCTGTGCCAGAGTACCCATGATTATAAGTGAAATATCAGACTACCATCGGTATTGCTATTAAAGCCTAGTCCCTGTCATATGAAATCCCACAGTTCATCTTGTTTTCCTCCGCATCAGTGCATTTCTAAGTCAGTTGTGTTGTGCTCCATTGGCTAAAATAAGTTCAAGTGCAGCACTTTACTGCTAATAATCCTTGGAGATCAGCTGCTTCTGCCACTGCAGCAGCCTCACACATCCTTCAGGAAGCGTGCAGAAATGGTGAGCACCATCTCTGGAAATTGGCCATGAGTTGCCTATAGCTCACTGGTGATTGCTCAGTTTGTGGTGGAGGCATCTATCACAGCTGTAATCATGACTGAGATGTGAAAGACTAGCAAGTACATTATGTGCTCTCATCTTCAGTATGTCAGACTTTTCATGTGCTTTTGGCCAGTTTTTAAGCAGTTTCTGAACTGTATAATAGGGGTAGACACATGCCTAGCCATTTTATTTGCCTTCAGCCAAAAGCAATTAGAATTACATGACATTAATAGGGCTCTAGTCTTGCACAAAGCCTGACTAGTCATCCTGAGAGGACACATTGCTTGTTACGCAGGGAGGCTACTGCGCTTCCCATCCTTGGAGGTACTCAACACTAGGGCCTGAGCAACCCTCTGTGTCTTTGGAGTTGTCCCTGATTTGATCCAGAGAATTAGATCAGATGACCCACAGAGACCTCATGCAAATGAAATTACTGCATGTTTCAATGACTGTGAGCACAGCTGGATATGGTCATATTTGTGCCTATAGTGTCCAGAGAGCACAGAAGCACCAGTGACCAGGTTACCCTAACATGCATGGCACTGTTTCCTGTTTTGTTCTCACCAAACCTTTCATGTAGAGCATAAAAGACACATGCTTCATCGTCCTTCCCCAGCCCTACAAGCAGCTAAACTGAATTTCATGAGAGCGGATCATCAGAGGCAAACACAAGAATTAAGATGATCCCCTCTTTTGTTCTGTGAGACCATGAAGTCTGTGTACTTATCCCACCAGTCCTTTAAAGAGCTATATCTCTGCTCTTCTCCCTAATTTGCTGAGCAGGCACTGTGTTATGAGATACCAGTTCATAGGCCACAAGTTATTTCTGGGTTCTTCTGCAAAAATTTGTTGCTTTTCCTTATAATATAGGTGTGTGACTGAGCCTTTTCCTGACCTCTAGCTCTTCCCATTTGAAAGAGAAGGATTCTGTTTAAAATTTAATTTTTATTTTTTAATTGCCTTTCATTTCATGTGACATCCCTAAATAGCAGGTACAAGGAAAGCTGATTTACCTGAGAGAGTCTACAAAGGCTGTTTTCCTTCTCAGCAGACTTGGTGGCCTTCACAGATCAGAAATATAAAGAAATTCATATTTATGAATACATTTAGCAGGTTACTAAGTGCAGTTTCAGCTGTAGTGAATAATGTTTGGGAAGGGGAGGTAGGAAAGTCCAGGTCCCATAGTGTGCTTTGGATTATTTTGTAAATCACGCTGGTTTATGTGATACCTCTGAAAATTCTTAACAGAGCTAAAAATTTGGTAAATGGGATATCTAGCATGACTTCATAAATATTTATTAACAATTACTCCAACTCTAAGGTTTCTTTATTAGCTTGGGGGGGGGGGGGGGGGGCATCAAAATGGTTCTTGCAGCTTGCTGTCAAAGGCAGGACCTAAACTGGCTGTCGATAACCTTGGGTTAGCCAAAAATATTAATTTTGGCCCAGGTCCTAACTAGGCATATGGAAGAAGAGAGAACCTGTGATAAATGTAATAGTTTCAGTTTTTCCTGAAATGAATGGTCAGCCCGGCTAAGGGTCTTCATGGGGTCTCAGAAGGAGTTAAATGATGAGCACAACTGTTAGGAAAGAAAGAACATTCAGAAAGCTACTGCTGATAAGTAGTTAAAGCTGTTCAAAAGCAGCTGCTGCTCTGAATGTGGAAGTGCACCTGTGAGTTGTCAGACTCACAGCTAATCTGCCTCTGAAATACTTGCACTGGATTATAGATACCTACGGACATATTAGCAATGTGGTGCTGTATGTACTCCATCCTTTTACTTCTTGGTTTGAGAACGACTTACGGCTGGGGCCATATTCTATCCTGAGAACCAGGAAAAGGTGACTTAGCCCCTTATTTAAAAAAAGTTTGATTATTTATTAAAAGGTTTTATGCAAGCCATAGGGTTTATGAAATGAGATGTTAATTCCTGGTTGTGTTTTAGTTTTAATATTTAATAATAGGGAAAAAGAAAAAAAAAAAGCCCAAATATTAACAATCAGAAAAATCTGATATGTACATGCTTTGGTTGGTCTCCTATTCAACTGTCAATACACATTTAAATGAAATGTCACATTTTGCATTCAGACAAAACATTGGTTATCCTGAGGAGTCATTCCTCCTCCCTCCCTCCCTCCTCTTCATCCATCCATCCCTCCATCCCTCCCTCCCTCCCTCCCTCCCTCCCTCCCTCCCTCCCTCCCTCCCTCCCTCCCTCCCTCCCTCCCTCCCTCCCTCCCTCCCTCCCTCCCTTCCTTCCTTCCTTCCTTCCCTCCTCCCTTCCTCATTTCCTTATTTCTTTCATTTCCTAGAGCATATTTTCACCAAAAGAGAGAAGCACTACAGTAGAATGCATGTTTTAGGTCATTTATTTTGTTTTTGCTTTGGGTCATTTTGCAGAAGCACTTCTGCTCTCTAGCGTTAAAATGAGAGCCACTCTACTCCCTAGATATTACCCAACAGCACTTGGGGGCTCTTAATGATTAATACCATCACAGTCCAGCCACAAACCTTTCTGGCGCAGATAATGCCAGGCAGCAAGCATGCTTGACACTTTTAATATATAATTAAGTAGAAAAAGTCAGCACTCAGTATGCAAATTTTTCAAAATGATAAATGATGCCATACAGCAGTAGGGATTGATTTGGTGTAAATGAAACTAATTAAGGAAATGTCAAACATAATTAATAAAACAGGTTTAAGCTGCAAAACATTGTCAAATAAATGAATGAGGAGGCATTGGTTCCCATTGTTTCCGCTTTATTTAGGGCTTGTGTTTAGCTTGTACTCTGGTCCTAAATGCACTTTCTCTACCTCACACCCTCCACTACCAATTCCCAGAGAGAGGGAAAATAAATTTGCTTGTCTCTCCACTGACTGCAGAAATTAATTGCAGAAATCTTGTCCCATCCAAGTGTTACATTCACTCACAGGATATTAACATAACTAATTTGAAAGAACCCAAATGACTGCATAATAGAGCACTGTCAGTATGCCTGACAGTCTTTGGTCATACCAAATTAGCTAGGTTTTCTAATTGAAATTTTTTTCTTAGGACTCTCTTTATAATTTTTTTTTTTTCTCAGCTATTCATTTTTGATAAGAACAAAGGTTTTATAATTTACAAAGGAGTGCTTGACCTATAATTACTAGGAGGAAATTAGGGGAGGTAGAAAAGTCAGATTTAGTCCTGGTAATGATGCTGGAGACCTTGCTCACTCTGGGGAGCCTGAAGAATAATGGAATCTTCTATTTTTACGGGCGACCTGTGCACTGGTGCTGACTCTAACTGTGGATCCACTTTACCTCGCAGATCACTTGCTTAACGCTAAAAGCGCCAACAGAATCACAGGCCATTATTCCAAATGTCATTTGCTGCCAGTGCCATTTACAAATGCCCTTCCCTTCAAACGAACAAATGAAAGAACATCTGCCTATCCTCTTATCTCGTCCTTGTAAATCTCATTTTTTTTTGAGTTTCACAAAATGAAAGTAGTGCTTGATTTAAGTAAATGGGGTCACTGGTAAAATTTTTGTTATAGAAAAGTAGCACTAGAATGCTTCTTTTTCTTTTTTTTTTTTTTTTTTTAAAGTTACATAACCTGACTTTTCACACATATTTGGCTTTAGAGCAGAGGTTATTCTCCAGCAGTCAAGTTGTCTTTTCTAATAATTTACTGTCTCTTTTTGTATATCAGATGATGTGCTTTCAGTACACCATTTAGAAAAAATAAAATAGTCAACTATCTTCCTGTTTTCACTTCCCTGAGTTCAGGTTAGTTATTACCACTTTTACATAGGTTTCCAGTTAAAAGTATGTATATATATGTGGCAGTGTGTACACACATTTGTCTATGAAAATAGACATGTATGTATGTCAGTAACATGTATACAATATGGATATGTAATATACATGTAGAGTTTAGAGTCCATATTATAACTGTACACATACATTATATATCTGTATGCATGTAATTTTATATAAATCATAGAATCACAGAATGGTTTGGGTTGGAAGGGACCTTAAAGCTCATCCAGTTCCAACCCCCTGCCATGGGCAGGGATACCTGCCACTAGACCAGGTTGCTCCAATCCCCGTTCAACCTGGCCTTGAACACTGACAGGGATGGGGCATTCAGAAACAAATACATATTGTATGTATTGATCTAATGAATGTTGGTCTTTCTGCATTTATCCTACAAATCAGAGGGGTCAGGGCAGAGTTTGTGGGTGAAATATTTTTAAAACATCATAATCTTTTTTATGTTACTTTTGATTTTTTTTTTTAAGCTATTTCTTAATATCGGTATGAAAGTTTCCATTTCAACAGTAATTTGTATACTGCTAAGTTTGTTAATGTAATTTATTAAAACTGCTAGAAAGAACAGTGTAGAAAATACTTATATTTAGTTCCTCTTGATGAGGAAATGAAATTGTATGGAAATAAAATTAGGTGTAAAATTTTTCAAAATCTCTGTTATAGAAAACAGTTGCAATAATTTATTAAATCAGTAACAGCTTTTTTAAAAGACACATACTTCACATGGAGAACCAGTGGGGAAAAAAAAAAATGTGTATCTATCTGTCTAGAAAAGTGGAACGTTGCACTGTCATAAGCTCTCTTTCTGCATATAAACTAAACAGGTGAAACACAAAATTTTCCTGTGATGACACATGTATATGCATATAGATATATATCATATATATGGTATATTTGTGTTACATAGGATATCTTTTTCATCAGCACTAGTGTGGCCATCAGGACCAGGACAGTGATCGTCTCTCTGTACTCAGCATTGTTGAGGCCGCATCCCAGATCCTGTGTTCATTTGTGGGCACCTCTCTATAAGAGAGAGATTGAGGTGCTGGAGCAGGTCCAGAGAAAGTCAATAAAGCTGGTGAAGGTTCTGGAGAAAAAGTCTTATAAGGAGCAACTGAGGAATCTGGAGTTCTTTAGCCTGGAGAAAAGGAGGCTGAGAGGGGACCTTATCACTCTCTACAGTTACCTGAAAAAAAAGATTGTAGCAAGGTGGGGGTCAGTCTCTTCTCTCAAAAGACAAATGATAGGATGAGAGGAAATGGCCTCAAGTTGTGCCAAGGCAAGATTAGATTGGACATGAGGAAAAATTTCTTTACTGAAAGGCTTGTCAAACGTTAGAACAGGCTGCCCAGGACAGTGATAGAGTCATCATCCCTGGAGGTCTTTAAAAGACTTGGGGATGTGGCACTGAGGGACATGGATCGGTGGTGGACTTGGTAGTTCTGGGTTAATGGTTGCACTTGATCATCTTAGAGGTCTTTTCCAACCTGAATGATTCTATGATTCTACAATATCATTTTATATATAAATGAGGGCATATGTATGTATAGCATTATTCTCAACTAGTCCCTGTTGAAGGACTCATTAAGACACAGATCACTAGAGGATGGGTAGGTTTTTTTTGTGAAACCTACTTATGGGGCTTTGAGGCTCTTCATGGGATCCACTGCTGGTTATCATTATCGTCAGTGAGGTTTTTCACTCAGACTACACTTGAAAAGCTTCTGGAAGATTTTTGAAAAAATTGCAGTATCTGCCAAAATATGAGCATGCTCTCTGGAAGTTCATAAATCCACTTTAAGATCAACAATCATGCAGTATAACCTGCCAACACCTGATTGTTATTTTAACAGACAGGCAGTGCTGTAGAAGCCTAAATTGAGGTGCATGGGGTGGAAATAAAGGATATTGTCATGGTTTAAGCCCAGCCAGTAACTCAGAACCACGCAGCCGCTCGCTCACTGCCCTCACCTTCTTCCTACCCCAGCTCCCGGAGGGATGGGGAGGAGAATCGAAAGAATGTAACTCCCACGGGTTGAGATAAGAGCAGTCCAGTAACTAAGGTATAACAGAAACCACTACTGCTGACACCAATAATAATAATGATAAGGGAAATAACAGGGGGAGAGAATATAGTTGCTCACCCACCTACAGACTGATACCCAGACAGACCCTAGCAGCAACCTGGGTCTTCCGGGTAACTGCCCCCGGTTTATATACTGGGCATGACGTGTTTTGCTATGGAATACTCCTTTGGCTAATTTGGGTCAGGTGTCCTGTCTCAGCTTCCTCCCGGCTTCCCCTCGTCCCTGGCAGAGCATGAGACTGAGAAAGTCCTTGGTCAGAGTAAACATTATTGAGCAGTAACTAAAATCATCGGTGTTATCAGCGTTTTTCCCAGGATGAAAGTCAAAACCACAGCACTGCACCAGCTACTAAGAAGGATAAAAATGACTGCTACTGCTGAATCCAGGACAGAGGTGCATTTCATTCATATTTGAGGATTCATAACTGTATATATATATAGTTTAAGCCAGTGGATTTTAAGCGGATACATCGTAATATAGCACGTCTTTAATTATGTTCACTTTTAAGAAGGTATGAATAAGTAAATAAATGTACTTTGCACTCTACCAGAAAGTTGGTTTTGGCTCTGTTCTTGTCATCATCATCATCATTATAATCATCAATAATAATAATAATAACAACAACAACAATAATAATACAACAGAAGAATTTCTGTTCTTCAATATAATGTGAGCATGTCATGAAAACAAATAACTTTCAAGCTTGGAAAAGGTTCTTCTATAATCATGAAATAAATAATAATAATAAAGCTCACATATACGTTACCTTACTGCCTCTTTTTCCCCGTAGGTTCCGATTTAATGAAACAGACCATTTTTCTACATTACTAACTTTCTTATTCTCAGAACACCATGGAAATAGCGACCTATATAAGTATTTTTGAAAATACTGTTTCGTTTACAGTTTTTAGAAATACTTTCCACAAGAAATCTGATGAAAAAGACAGTCAAAACAGGAACAACAATAGGAAAGTTTATGACCTATAAAATGAATTCTTCAAAAGAATTTTCTTTAAAAATGCCAAGGGTTATAAGTCAACTATATGCAGCACATATTACTATTTATTACCTTGCATTTGGCCGAAATCCATCTCTTTTGACAACCTTGGGTAAATCATGTTGCATTTCATAAAATATGAGTGCTGGACCTTTTTCTGAAGACACTATTTAGCGAGTGAACTCATTTTTATTGACTTCATCCAGGTTGCCATTGGCTCCCTTAAGACTGGGGCTTTTGCAAGGTCCTGTGGCAACTAAGTCAAAGTATTTGTAGAAGACATCTGTAAAGAGTTGATGTGTTGTCCAATTTTCAGAGCTCAGATGAAAAGCACACAAATTAAGATATGCAAGATTCACTTTGGGGAAAATTGACTTTTTGTGTGTGTGTGTTGCATTTAAATATGTTCAGAACCCCTCAGAATATACAACTTTATAGCTAGCATATTTTTTATTCTTGAAGGCTCATTATTTTACAGTGAGGTTACTGAACCTAGACCACGTAATGCAGATTACCCAGCATAGTATTAATCAAAATATACATGGCAAATGGGATTCAAAACAGTGCCAAACAGGCATCTGCTTTTAGCAGGGAATAAAAATACATTTAGCTCCTTTATTAAAACTTATTATGGGCAATTTATTTTTAAACTATCTCTCTAACACCATTAACTAACATATAATTTAATGTACTCCCGAGCAACTTGACTTTTACATTTCCTTCAAAACATTAATTTGCTTTTGCAAATTGATGTAAAAGATGCCTTTGACCCCTGGAATGATTCAAACCATTAAGAATAAATTAGATTATCCTTTAAAACAAGATCATAATTTGTATTTTTATGTTTGGATGGAAAAAATAAGAGTCTGCCATTTCTGCAAGTGAGATAATACCACTTACAGGGAAATAAAACTTGGAAGAGTTACAATTCTGTATTTGGTCCGTCCTTATCTGTGGCAACTTGAAGGCACATGCTTCAGAAAATTTTCAGGCTACTCACATATTTTTAACAAATTATATTAGGAAAATTTTGTTTGGTTGCTTTGGATTATTTAGCTTCTGGAAATGGTCATTAGGCTAATGTGTTCTCTTGCTTAAGTCCCACTCTTAAGTGTGACAGGGCACTCTGTTTCCAGAGACCACAGAAAAATATTCTCCAAGGACGTGCCTATTTTTTGAAAAATAATGCAAAAGTCAATTTTTTAATTCAAAGACACTCTTTGAAAATCTTACTGTTTAACTCAGGCACATGGTACTGTGATGCATCTGAAGATGCTCAGTAATTAGTAGGCTTAGCTATCACAACTGGCCTTGTTTGTATGGTGGTTTCTCCTTTAACTCATGAAGGCTGAGCAGGAGAAATGTCAGAAGAGAACATCTGAACACATACGACTTCAGTTTGACAGGACTGATTGCTGAAAACTGTAATTGACTCATATCCTTAGTGTGGATATGTCCCAGGAGGGGAAACCTCCCCTGTGGGTTGTGTTACATTCACTTTCCCGCTCAGGTCCCAAGGATCCACTTGATAAAATCTGAGATCCTGATACAAAGTCTATGGAAATGAATTGCAAGACTCTTATTAACTTTGATGGAGGCCCTAAGAGCTAGCTTCAACCTCCTTATTTGCATTGCATAGTGACATAAGCCTTTCTCAGAAAAACATCTAAATACACAATTTAGGCACATGAACAACAGAATATATTGTTATGCAACTGGTCTTGCTGATCATAGTCAGAGAGATGTAGTGAGGTGAAAAATTCCGGCTGTTCACTACTTTGTCATTTTCTTCCTGAGGAAACAAACAAACAAAAAAAGACACAGACTTATAACAAGAAATATAACTTTCATCTTAGGAAGTGTAGCTGTACTTGTAGTTTCTATTACAGACCTGTGTAGCAAAAAGGTCTAGAAGGCTTGGTCTTATTATCAGCCCAATTAATTATAGTTGGGCTATTTCTAAAAGATTTATGTAGTTTTTATAGACTTTGTCAAAGGTTTGGAGTGTGGGTTTTCAATTTATCCCACAGAAAAGCTCTACATTGAAACATATCTTGATGTTCAAAGTACATCTTACTACTACACAGATATTGTAAGTCACTTCAACTACCCACTTAAGGTGGTTCTCAATTTGCAAGAATCACTTAGACTACATGACAAAAATGTTTGTGAAAAAAAAAAAAGTAAAGTAATACTACACAAGCTTGCACCACAGAGTCACCTTATTTGATTATTTATTTCAAGACGGTCCTTTCTCTTGCAGAAACCCAATTTTAAAGTGCAGGTGTTTTCATATTTCAAGCATTTCAGATGTTCAAAATATTATGTTATGCCATTTTATTACCTTTTCATGATTTAGAGCATTCACCATTCTACATGAGATTACAAGTCCAGGTTGGAAGGGCTTGGAGCAACCAGGTTTAGCAGAACGTGTCCCTACCTGTGGCAGGGGGGTGGAACTCTATGAGCTTTAAGACCGCTTCCAACCCAAACCATTCTATGATTTTGTGGAAAATAGGACATTTTCATAACTTTTTTTTACTGCCTTTGCTTCAAAATGCTGTTCATAGACCCTCAGTTTCTCCCAGTTATTTAGAAAGATACATTTTTCTTTTTTTTAAAAAAAGGAGAAAAGCTATTCTGATTTTTAAACAGTTCTGTGGTATGAAAATTTAATATTCCTGACTATGCAAATTTGCTACACCACAATATATGCATCTGCTTTTGAAAGTAAGAAATTCAGTTTTTAATGGGCATAGAGATTGCCATTCAAGGCAGTTATCACCATTCTCCAAAAGGGAGCATTCCTGCAAGTTGGATGCTGCTGAAATGCTGGTTCTGCAATGCTCTCTCTTTGCTCCCAGAAACAAACTATGTCTAGGTTACAGCTAATCTCAGGTTACAGCAGAACAGAACAAAGGTCTGGGGGAGAGTCTGTGATCCTTACTTAGTAAATCAGAGTGTGTGGTCATTTGTTTTATATGCCAAAAAAGGGATATAATAAACTTTATTACGGCTGCTTGTTCAAAATGTTATCTTTTCCCTGTATTTCCACAACTACTTCTCTAAAAATTTTAAACATTAGCGGCTTTGAGAGACAGATGAGGACACATCTGGAGATATATTTACAAAAATTTCATTACCTGTCACTTATATTTGCTCATGCATAAGAGGTTATAAAGCTGATTAAATACAGAAAGAGCAGGAGTTATCTTTCTACTTATGTTTCAATTTCAATGCAGGAGGGGAATGTGTAAACTTTTTTTCATGCATTTCACTTAGTATAGAGTAAGCCATCAAACCATGTTCTGGCCTGTTTTATTGAGCTCAGAAAATTGATCTTTACAGTGCTTACATGTCTCTTTTTCCCCAAACCATTCAGCCTTGACATCACCAGAGATTATACCCTTAGGGTACGTCCAACCTCCCTAATGCCCTGTAATCGTCATTGTTTCACTCATAAGAAGATCAGTATTGAAAGCTTCTTCTTATTAACTTTTAAGCAGCCAAATTCAGATGAAAAGCTAATCTATTCAAAGCAGTTGCTCCTCAAAACAGGTTGCACCATTTACTGTTGAATTGAGATAGGAAATGACTAAATGAGATAAACTTTTGCTTAGGAAAGTTGTTCCGATGTTATTCCATTGATGTGAGCTGCTCAGTGGAGCAAGTTGTCAGCTATCTTTCCTTTTCTAGATTTATTCAGCAGCCTGGTATTCAAGCTTAGACTAACATAAACATAGAAAAGTGCTTTCTTATGAATAAGTGGGTAACCAGTTAGCTTTTTAATATATATAAAAAATGTATTTAAATATGTAGCAAGCTATGCTGTGCTTTAGTTGTAGGATATATATATATTATTTCTAATTCTTTTAATATAATGTAGACACAATTCATGCATGTATAGACAACATTCTTACACAAGAACATTTTTCACTTTGCTTGTTTTTTTTTTTAATTTTGTTGAATGACCACTTTTATAGCTTGTCACATCAATTAAAAATGTAACAAAATTTCAACAAAGATATCATCAAATAAATGTACATGCTGGCTGGGGTTTTTAATTTGGTTGGTTGGTCGGATGGGTTTTTATTTAACCAGTTTTATTATACTTCTAGGTCTGGTAATTGTATATTTAAGCCTCATTTTGCACCTTTTGTGTCCTGCAAAGAATGCATCGCAAAATGTAAAGATAGTTTTCTTGTGTTATCTTGGAATATCAGGTTAAATATTTGATTTTGATTTATTTAAAAATAGCAGTGGAAATTCCTTTCAATGTTAACACTGTAATCTGAATGCAAACTTTACAATAGATGCAGAATTTTCTCAAACATTGAAATCGACAGGATGCTTATAGCAAAATATATAAATTATATATAAAGATTATAAATAGAATATATAAACAAAATATAAAATTATAAGCAAATAAATAAAACATTATAACCTATTTCTGAAGATGATTGTGAATGCACCTGTTTCCCAGAACTCATGCAGCTCAAGCACAAGTCATTTAAATGGGTGAAACCAATCAGGAGAAGAGGAATATCCTGATTAAAAGGCCTTTTGGTTCTCTTGAAAACTGAGTACTCACAGCAAAGTTAAATTAAAGAATCATTAGCCCCTCCATGTGATTTTGTAATTGGAAAAGCCATGGAGACTGCTGGGAGGTTTTTTCATGTTTGTGGCTTATTTCTCTTGCTTAAATGGTTCAGAATATAGCACTGAGGTGGTGATGTACCAGGTTCAACCTTAAAACTTGTTTTGTTGCTGTCTGGGTAGCTTCCTCCATGATTTCATTTTTTTTTTGCGAAAGTACAGACATAGAATCATAGAATCATAGAATAGTTAGGGTTGGAAAGGACCTTAAGATCATCTAGTTCCAACCCCCCTGCCATGGGCAGGGACAACTCACACTAAACCATCTCACCCAAGGCTTTGTCCAACCTGGCCTTGAACACCTGGGCAACCCATTCCATTGAAGCAAAGGTTTCCCTGCAAGGGCAAAAGCAGATTTATTACTAATGGAAATGGACTACTAATTCTATGTTCATCCTCATAAAACTCCTGCAGTGCAGCAGGGAGCAGAAATTAAAGAAACATTTGGAAGATCAGCAGCACGGGCATATTGTAAAGAACAAAGACTGTGGATTTCAAAGGGTGAACCGCAGAAACGCAAAACGGATATCTAGTTAAACGACATACAGTGTTGTTGCATATGGAGGAGAAGGCTCCTTGCCAAGCAGAGCAAAAATAATCTGCTAGAGTGCATGAAAACTTCCCTGGCAAAATATACCAGTTTTGAATTTAGTTTCCTAGATTTGTGGAAAAGTGTTTTTTAGCCATTATAGACAATATTTGGAATAAAAAGCCCTGACAAACCCAACAATAAGTTTATCAGATCCAAGTATTAGTCCACACTGGTTCAAATAGTACATATTGCAAATTTCCTTATTCTGCACTTTTGGTCAAAATCATGCAAAACTAAATCCTTTTCAGAGTTCATTTGTGTTACTGCAGTGCAGGCATTTACCATGAGTCTCAGTACTTTATATTTCTGCTTTGAGTTCATATCCTTCCATGAAATAATTTATTTTCATTATTCTTAACATAGTTTGAGTTACAGCTTGGAAGTAACTTTTTCTTATAATCATTTTTATTTAATTAACCTATTGGTTTTTGTTTTCTTTGTCAATAGATAAAGACAAGATTGAACCACCACAAACTGAAATAATATTGCTTTGGAAAAAAAGAAAATAAAATTAGAAAGTAGCAGATGTTTTGAAATAATATTTCAGGAAAATTTAAATCAAAACACCACTTTACTTCCAACCAGCCAGTGTTGGAATGTGGTTTTCAATTTTTGATGTGTTATTACTTAGCTTCTGTCAAAACCATATTAGCAGTTCTTGCAGTTAGAAGGGCTGTAGTAAGAAACCCAAACAAATAACCAGACATAGAGGGACTATGTTTTAAACAATAGTCTATATTTATTGCAACTAAAAATGAAAATATCTTGAAATGCCCAGTAGTGCATGGCCCTGTTTGATGCTGACATTGCTCAACATTGGTTAAGCTTCAGTCGCATCCTCTTGGAACACATTTCATTACACCATAGGTAGAGATTAATTTGGGAAATCTGTCATATAAAGAAAAATAGTAGATTATAACAGAAAAAGACCAATAATGGCAATGCTTGAACTCCTTAAGAGGAAGATTTGATAGACGCTGACATGCAAGTTGGTTAGGAAACCAAAGGGTGGTGTATTTGGAGAAGTAATGACACAGGGCAGAGTAGTTGCATGCCTCCTCAGTAAAAACCTTATACTAGCTCACACAGATACTGCTACGAGTTTGTAAACACTTCTTCACCAAAGATGATGGAAAATTAGTAGTTCAGTGAAGAGCCTTAAAAATGATTAGGAAATTGGAGGAGATAAAATATATAAAAAGAAAGAACACTGAGTATGTACTTCTAGCTTCACTAAAGACAGCTAGAGGGTTCATAATAACTATGCATATTTGAGGGGAATAATCGCTAAGAATATATAACTTTTAATTGACCATACAAAGGGGATTCAGTAGGAGAAAAATTTAGCACAGATAATCAGAGGAAAAGCTCTGAACAGTGGCAGCTGCTGGGATCAAAATAATATTTCAATTTCTATACGCTTTACTTTATAATTTAGAAATGTTTTTCACTAATGACAACCATTTATCTGTCAGAGAAGGAGATAGCTCATAGGTATTGAAAAAAAAAATACTACTAAAAGCATTTCAAATGTTAGTTGACAAATAATTGAAGAAACTCCTTCCTGCTATTTTGTCATTTGGCAAGCAGCAAAATAATGGAATTTTCTTTAAAAATGGGGAATGTCTCCCACTTACATCTACCTACGACCAGTTCCCAACTACAAAAATATATTTTGTTGTTGTTTTATGTAAAAATATATTTTGGGAGTCTCTTCTAGAAATACTATACTACCACAGATGTGTGACGCAGAGCAGGATTGATTTTGTATATCACAAGACTTCTTGCAGTATGACACTGTTGATAACCATCCAAGGCTGGGCTATTGCAGAAGACTTTTTCCCAGCACCCAGGGGGCTATTGGAAGGACAACTGATCCCAGCTACAGGCAGACATCTACACATCTTTTTCACTTTTTGCATATGAAAGAGTTGTAAACGATTGCAGATGGAACAGCAGTGCAATGGAAGAAAGAGTGACAGACTCAGTGACACAGTAACAGTATTTGTGAAGCTGACAGACAATTTTTTTCTTATACTTTTAAAATTTATATAGAAGGAAAAAAAAAAAAATCTTTGAAAAAGTACCAGCACTGACTCATGATGTTCCTGATCCACAAACTGTTGAAGACGGGCAGTGTTTGATGATGTTTGCTCTGTTTCTAGAATCTTTACTGATGCTATTTGGGAGCAAATGAAAATAACGCATTTGGTTGATTCCTTTCTCTAATCCAAGAAGGATGTTTTAATGGAATACTGGAGCTTTGGTATTAATAAGATACAGTATTGACTTCGATATGAGGAACAAAACAGGACCACTATATGGTAAGCCACCAGTGCTCACTCCAAAAACCCTAATCTTGTACATCCTGGTAGGGCTGTTACTTCCACTCATTTTACTGCTATTACTCCCTTACAGCCATTATTTATAGTATTATTCCTCAGCAACATCCACTTGGAAAAATTCCAGCAAAACATGTTTCCATCAGGA
Organism: Pezoporus wallicus; assembly: GCF_028554395.1. Taxonomy (NCBI): domain Eukaryota; kingdom Metazoa; phylum Chordata; class Aves; order Psittaciformes; family Psittacidae; genus Pezoporus; species Pezoporus wallicus. The sequence continues at coordinate 45,529 of NW_026635844.1, forward strand.
TCTATTAATGAATAATGATAATGAAAAAATAGGAAATAAGGAAATTTTTCATAGGAATAGGAAAATTGTAATAGGAAACATTGTAATAGGAAAATTGTTGGATATCACTAAACTTCTTGAATTTCTTTTTGGAATGAACTTCTATGAGTTTCTTTTAAATCTTCCACTTTCAGAAAAAGGATGTTCCTTTTCAAGCTTTTATAAAGGAACCCCTGAACTGTAGTAAAAACTAGGATGTCAGTTCCTCAGAAAAAAAAAAAAAAAATAGTTAGCATTCTGTCTGGCCACATTTTTAAAATGCCATAGGTTTTCTCAGGAGTGGAGAACCATTTTCTACTTCATGCTCAATCTGGTATAACCTCATTTAAAGAATATGGACATTGAGGTTTAGTAATTTGTGTACACTTGCAATGGAATTGTGCCATGTAAGGCAATGAACATTGCATGTGACAAAGTGACCTCAGCTTATCTACTGTCTTCTTGACTGAATTTCCATTGATTCTCTCACTGTGCAGCAGTCACAGGGAGCTCCTTTTGTCTTGTGACTTTAGGTGCTGCGAGGAATAGACTCACATTTCACATGTTGCTTATGCTCCAGCTTCTGGTCAAAGCATAACGTGCCCACTCCAGAAATCTGTGCATCATGGACTAACTATCATGTTTAGGAAAGGGAAATAAAGATAAAGAAATAAGTAACGAAAGTACAAAGAATTCCCTGGATCCCCAACATGTCACGGAAGTGTCTTTGCACAGAAGAAAGTAGCTTTCATACATAATTTGCTACAGGCCTAGTGGCAAATTCCACAAACTATAAAGAAGTTTTTGACATAAAGCAAGAGAATTTTTAGGGTATTAATTTTGTTTCTTTCTCTTCATGTTATTTCTATGGAACTCCTTCGTTAAAAGTCTCCTCTTAGTCAAGAGCCCCATTATTAAATACATTAATAATATCCTTATTTCATACTACTTTTTACATGCTATTGCTTTCAGCAGAATTGCTCCTTGATTTTACCTCATATCTTTCCTATTTGGTCATATTATGTAGAGAGAATAAGTTTAGAGAAGGTATGAGATAACTGAAGCTATGGAGATCTTGAGGAATGAAGTAATAGCTGTCTTGGCATGAAGATATTAGTACAAAGAATTTTGTTTATTTCTTTTTTCTAATAATAAAAAAAAAAATTCTTGATGACAGAAGAATCTTTTGTTTTCTCTTTTGAACATTGCCTGTTTTATCATAATTCATTCTTATATTTTAACTTCAGACCTAAGAGATTTTTCCTTCCTCTGTAATACCAAGAAAAGAAAGAGAAATTACTTTTTAGCTGAAGTTTGTGAATATTTGACTGGATTTCAGTGGAATATCATAAGCAATTTAAAACTTCCAAGAGTGATAAAGAAAACAGGTGTAGGACTTAACTATTCTCAGAAGTTAAACAATATAGATTTAATAAAAAAAAAAAAACTCCTGAAGAGATGCTGTCAGCAGTCTAGAAGGAAATGAGGGGAAAAGTGAGGTAGGTGGAATAGGCAAATAAGGTGTCTTCTTCAGACAGAAATGAGAAGGACCTTACAACCTTTCTTTCAGTGTTGCTATAAAAAAAAGTATAGCTGTCGACGCTAAATTTATTTACTTGCTAAAATATTCACTCTAGCATTAACAAAATATTACTGAACAGTAAATCCTCTTAAAAAATAGCAGGAATTTTATTTTAAAATAAGCATGAGGACTGGGCTGCATGCAGAAAAAAACATCCACAAATACAAAATCAGAAATTCCTACATCTGATGTAAATCTTGAGACAATCGGAGCTACAAATAGGACATACCATAAACAAGCATTTCTTTCAAATTAATGTGAATGTTGATTGTATCTGAATTCTCTTTGTCTTGGCCTCCAAGAATAAAAAAATATTATAATAGAGAAATGTACCTACATCTCTTTTCTCCATCCAAGTTAGTTCTTTACTTTTTCCATGTTACTTGCAGCCTCCTAATACTGGAGCAGCACATTTCATCCAAGGAATTTTTATCTACTCCAGAACTGTGTGGTTTTCCCTTAAAGCCTAACTTTTATTTGCCGGATGGTGCCTAAAGCCAGGATGTCATAGAGCAGCAACCTGAATTTAAGCACCTGAACTTCATAGAATAGGTATCATAGAATAGTTAGGGTTGGAAAGGACCTAAGATCATCTAGGTCCAATCCCCCATCCATGGGCAGGGACAGCTCACACTAAACCGTGCCATCCAAGGCTCTGTCTAACCTGGCCTTGAACACCTCCAGGGACAGAGCATTCACAGCTTCCCTGGGCAGCACATTCCAGTGCCTCACCACCCTAACAGGAAAGAACTTCTTTCTTATATCCAATCTAAACTTACCCTGTTTAAGTTTGAACCTGTTACCCCTTGTCCTATCACTACAGTCCCTAATGATGAGTTCATCCCCAGCATCCCTATAGGCCCCCTTCAGATACTGGAAGGCTGCTATGAGGTCTCCACGCAGCTTCTCATCTCCAGGCTGAACAGCCCCAACTTTCTCAGCCTGTCTTCATACGGGAGGTGCTCCAGTGCCCTGATCATCCTCGTGGCCCTCCTCTGGACTTGTTCCAAGAGTTCCATGTCCTTTTTGTGTTGAGGACACCAGAACTGCACAGAATGCTCCAGGTGAGGCCTCACAAGAGCAGAGTAGAGGGGCAGGATCACCTCCTTCAATCTTCTGGTCACGCCCCTTTTGATGCAGCCAAGGTTACGGTTGGCTTTCTGGGTTGTGAGTGCACACTGAATCCGGCTCATGTTCATTTTCTCATCAACCAACGCTCCCAAGTCCTTCTCTGCAGGCCTGCTCTGAATCTCTTCTCTGCCCAGCCTGTAGCAGCGCCTGGGATTGCTCCCACCCAGGTGTAGGACCTTGCCCTCGGTGTGGTTAAACTTCATAAGGTTGACATCAGCCCACCTCACAAGTGTGTCAAGGCCCCTCTGGATGGCATTCCTTCCCTCCAGCATATCAACCAAACCACACAGCTTGGTGTCGTCGGCAAACTTGCTGAGGGCGCACTCAATCCCACTGTCCATGTCAGCGATGAAGATGTTGAACAAGACCGGTCCCAACACCGATCCCTGAGGTACACCACTCATTACTGGTCTCCAGCTGGACATTGAGCCATTGACCACAACCCTTTACGTGTGGCCATCCAGCCAGTTCTTTATCTACTGAGTGGTCCACCTATGAAATTGATGTCTCTCCAATTTAGAGACAAGGATGTCGTGTGGGACAGTGTCGAACGCTTTACACAAGTCCAGGTAGATGACATCAGCTGCTCTACCCCTGTTCATCAGTTCCGTAGCCCCATCATAGAAGGCCACCAAATTGGTCAGGCAGGGTTTTCCATTAGTGAAGCCATGCTGGCTGTCACTGAGCACCTTGTTGTTTTTGATGTGCCTTAGAATAGCTTCCAGGAGAATCTGCTCCAAGATTTTGCCAGGCACGGAGATGAGACTGGTTGGTCTGTAATTCCTTGGGTCATTCATTTTTCCCTCCTTGAAAATGGGAGTTATAGTACCCTTTTCCCCGTTGTCTGGAACTTCACCTGACTGCCACAATTTTTAGCCTACAAGGAATATTTAGGAAGTTCCTCAAAGGCAGGCAGAGTTCAGATGAAGCATCTCAATGTGATTTGGTGGTGGGAGGTTTTTTGGACTTAAACACCATAATTCTACTCTAAATCCTAATTAATTTTTAGGTACTTAATCTGAATCTCTTCCTATGGCTCATGAGAAACATTTCTTCTGCATGTCAGTAGGAAGAACTGACTGCGTTGAATCCAGTGCTCCCATAGTTCTAAATATCTTCCTCTTCTAAAGCAGAACTACGTGGAACTGATTAAAATATATATTGGAAGGATTTATTTAAAGAAACAAACACAAAAAATATTAATGTCATGCTTTCCAAACTAGTTTCTAGTCAAAACAAGCAACTTTTTTTTTGACTATATGGAGAAACAGGGTATGTATGGTATATATAAGGTATACATGATGCACATATCCATTAAAATATATGCACATATATGTTTCAAATGAATGTGATACTTCTAGTATGTCCTATCTTTTGTTAACACTGCCAAATTTTAGAGGTATTGTTCTAGACCCAAAAATAAGTAACTGACAAATGGGATGTAATCACTCTGTCCTCCCATGGAAGGTGTGGGTTTCCTTGAAGTGCCTCCAGCACCAGACATCTCCTTATTTCTGTATTTATTTCTTAGCCAGTGAATTATTAAAATATTGGTAATGATAAGATGAGCAATGTTACAAATGTAAAAATATGGGAAAAAAGACTATGATTTTGCCTGCCTTGTTAATTTTCTTAATGATTGATTGTATGGTTGTCAGAAACATAAACTCATCCTTTTTTGTCTCATAGCTGTAGGCAACAGGGTTTCCTGATAAATGTTTGTTATCTTAGCCCACTGCAGACTTTCTGTGCATTGCTAGTGTGGGTTACTTATCTTCTGTTGGCAAGGTTGTTTTTTTTCCCTGAGATTTATGTAAAAATTTAGACTTGCAATGTCCATTACTAATATCTCTCAGTTAACTAAATCTCCATGCAGAAATCTGAAATTCATTTATGTCTACTTTTTTGTTGTTTGTATAACCTTATAATTTAACTTGCATTTCTCCAGAAAGACTTCCTCATTTTTTAACTTCTTTTTTAATCTGTATCTACTTGAAAAGCTTTTGAGAACATAGTTATAGGAGCCTTTAATTGATAAAAAAAATTTGGAGATATTTTCACTTTCTTTATGATTGCCCCCAAATCTGAGACTGCCTACTTGATCTATGAATGGTTGCTAGATAAAAATGTTAGGTGTCTTTCAGTTTAGAAATCTTAAGCACCTCTAACACTGGGGAAAATGGTGTACAGCTCCTGTGGTATCCTGGTCAGCTCTGAACTAGTTTGAAATGTAATCTCAGTTGGTACATAGAACTCACTACACTGAATAAGAAGGTTATCAGAAGTTATTAATTTAAAGTGTGTTCTCCTAGAGATTTATACACATATTTCCGTTTTTATATTTATATGCTCCTGCTTGTCAGGCTTGTGAACAGAGTTTGTTTAGCATACCTTAACTGACATTACTAAAAATTATCTACCACATTTTATATTTCAAAATAAAGTGATAACATATATTGCCCTACTGGAACCTTCTACGTGACTGCTGCCAGCACAGGACTCCTATATCCATATGATTTGTCTTAGAGCTGCTCTGTACTTTATATACCTCTTTACAAGCCAAGTATCATGAGGCTGATTCCAGTTTGGTCCAGATATTGAAAAAAATTATCCTTGTTTCTATAGTTGTGAGATATCTGTATGCTAGAGAACCTTATTTCAGACCTAGAGACTCTGATCTTTAAGAGATTTGAACTTGACACCTCATTTTCAACAGTGGATCTATCATTGCCATAGGTGTCTAGGTCAACATTGAAATTTCACAAAGCAGCCAAAATAATCCTCAGTGTTATTCCATTTAAATCATCAAGGGAATCACACAAAGCTCCGAGTAATTTAGATTTGTGTGCAAAGGGTCTGAAAAGTTTCTTATAATGGTTATCTAGGCACTGAGAATTAATACATGATTACATTTAATTTATGTTGTCTACTTTTTGCATATAAATAAGATGTCAAGCTATATCTGAAACCTGGCTGCTCCCTTCTATTCTGACAGCTTGTCACAAGTTCTTAGAAGCAGGAAAGCTCAAACTTTAAACCAAATCTAAACTGCAGCATTTGGGTTTGTTTCTAATAACACCAAAATTAAATGTTATGTGGACATTTTAAAATACCATCTATTACATCTAGGATGAAATTAGTGCAAGTGCAGGAAGGATAATTTTCCCCTTCATATTTGCAATTTGACATTTGCATATATTTCTGGAAATACATGAATAACCCACCCAGCATATAAACTTTAGATGTGGGTTTACAGTACTGTTTGTTTTTTTTTTTTTAATTATTGCAGAATTGACAAAAAGTATACCAGAAGTACCTACAAATCACTTTAGATTACTTGATCATCTTCTTGGTAATTTTCGGATGTCATTTAATCCAAAATCCAGTTACTTAAAAGTTGATCTATATGAACTGTGAGATGACCAATATGACAACTGCAGGATCAAAGTAAATTAGGTAAAAGAGAGGTGGTCATGATGAAGAGGAAGCTGTTCCATCTGTTGCATCTTGCTGTCATCACTGAGTCATACCAACGTAAACTCAAATGATCTAATGAATGTGTGGAAATCATAAGTCAGAGTAGGAAGCTTTGTAATCCTAGGTATTATGTTAGAAATCACTGCAGCTATTTCAAATTGCAGGCAGAATAAAACAAAGATAACGTTAAGAAATGCTGTCCCTGCAGTTTTCCCATGAACGATTCCCACAGCTTGGCAATTTTTTGTTTCCCTGTACTATGCCTTCTCATATCTGCTTAATTTGTCAGCATCAGTGTGGCCGCAGCTCCCTGTCTTCTTACTTTGGTCCCTGCAATTTTTCACCTGACTTCTTTGAGTCTTGGAGTAGGAATGCTGCTGACAGCATTTAAAAAAGAAAAAAAAAAAAAGTTTTTTGTTTTGTATTTCTTAAAATTGCTGTGTACCTACATTGTCACTCATAAACCTTGTTATATATAGTTCCTTCCACATAACCACATGTTGTAAAGCTTTGATTGACAAGAAAGCTTACTGTAAATGGATCAAATGGATCTGATATCAGTGTAAAACAAGCCTTGTGAATGACATCTTAATGGAGGAAATATTACACCAATCACACCAAGCAAGACTAATAGTCCTTGTTATTACCGCAAGACTACATTAGGTCAGCTACCCAAAGAACTGATGACTTTGAAATGTGCATGTGATCCAGCACCAGCTTCACCCTGGCCACACAGGTGTCTCTCCACTTTCCTTTGGTTGGATACCAAATAGTGTAAATACATTTGCACAGACTCTGTTCTTTTTGAGGTAGATTTGTTGCAAGAAATTGGCAAGGGTTTTAACACCAGCTTTTGTGTGAGACACATTTCTAGCTTAGCTTGTATCTATTGCAAAAAAAACCCCTTTGAATATTCTCTTTAATAACTTGAAATTTTAATAAGGACCTAAGGAACAGTTGAAGAGTGAGTGAACTTGTATTTAAATTAAGGCTTTGAGAGCTTGGAGATTCCAACTTGGTGAAATCTAATTAAATCCCACAAGGCCATCAGGTCTGCCTCCCTATCTCTTGATGGTGAAAGTGAGGTCTTCAAAAAGCATCCCTTGACAGTATACAAGTGGGAGGAAAAAAAAAAAAAATCCTTCAACCCTTCACGATAGCATTTTATAAAGCAAGAATTCCTGAAGGGGTACCAGAAAAGAGGAACAATAGTTAGAGCATGAAACCGTGAAAAGCTGAGAAATATGCTTTGAGCATTAGTGTAGCAGTCCTGCTGAAATTCAGTTTTGTAATGTTTTTAAAAGACCACTGCTCATACAAATTGTAGTGGACTGGAGGCTTTAGAAATTGTCATAGTATACACTTTCATTCTTGTTGCTACTGCATTATTTTAGGCTGAAATATAAAGCAATCTTGGGTGAATGTCTGATGTTCTGCCTCATTTGGCAAAACATATTTGGCTTATTAGGCAATTATTATTACTTAAATAAGTGTAGTATGTAAGCTACAAAACATGAAGCACAGAGGTGTGCCATCTAGGCTTCTTGAGGCTCTGTCTAGCCCAGATTTTAAGTTAACTAGAGGTGTTCTGGAAGCTCTAAAGATCTAAATATTTTAATTTTCATATATTCCACACTTAAAAAGCTTTGTATATGGAGATTCAGATGAATTTCAGGTTATTGTTAATTTTTCATTCTCATTCTAGGGTTGACACAATAATGTCAGACTGATTTTTATTGTGCCAGCCATAAAAATACAAGATAGCCTTTTCCCTTCAAATACAATACATGAGTACTACAAAAAAAAAAAAAAAAAGCCGAAACACAAAAAACTAACTCTGCATTTTGAAAACTTACTTTTATTGAAATAACATAAGCATACACATCCATTCTACTAATAGAGCTGTAATTACAGTCCAACTGGTGGTTCTTCATACCAGTGAAACGTTTTCCTATTCTTAAGAAAACACCCCTAAACCTCAGAAAAAAAAATAAAAAAATCTATGATGCCATTGGTATGAAAATAATTGTTTACTTACCCTTAGCAATCTGTAAAGGTCTGTTGCCAAGTTGTCCCTGGATATTATTTATCTTTTTATTTTCCAAGAGGCCCTCCAGCATTTTTGCCTTCTTGACTACACTCACAACACCCTTATGCTACGACAGCCTTATGAAAGGTCAGTGGAAACTTTTTCCTGAGGTCAGCAATTCCCATTTTTCCTCCGAGTTTTTGCCTCTCAAACCACTAAATAAATCTACCATTTGATTATTATTTTGATTTTGAGACACATGGATCCACATCTTGAAGTTGAATATGTACATTTTTGTCTTTCCTGAGGAAGGACTCAGAGTAGTTTTTCATAGAATTGATCTAATCAAAAGTCAGACACAGCTGATCACACTGAAGTTAATTTTTATGTAGTTGTACCACATGAGACATTACAGACATATCAACCATATACTAGAATTAATTCCTTTCAATGAGATTATATGGATTGGTTTACAATCAATGCTCATTGGTTTACAATTCAAATGCTCATAACTAAGCTCCCACAAGTTAAGGCAATCCTGCAATATCTTGGATAAAGAATACCATTTACAAGCAAAGAAAAAAAAAAGTATTCTTATTTTGATGAAGACTGTTATGATCTCCTATACATTAAAAAAACAGGCATGGGACATCTATAACATGATTTTTATGAAATCATAAAAAATTATTTCTGTGAAATCTATAGGATGTTTTATTTGTTGCTATATGAAGACATTGTGTTAAATTCACCTCTGGGTAAATGAATGCAATTTATTAATTGCTGTCTTGTTTACTCTAGTCTGTGTAGCTTTCTAAGCAGCTTTTCATTAACTGCCTGAAATATTGGAATACGACAGGATAAATAAATCGAACAATACCAAAAAAAGGAATTCATATAAAACAGAATTTATCAGAATACTGTATTTGTTTAAACAACATCGTTTCAGAGCATTTAACTACATTTATGGAGTTATATCAGGACAAAAGAGTTGGAATTCCAACAAAGTTGGAATCTGCCTCATTGAGCAAGGATTTAATTTTGGTATTGTGTACCAGGGTAATTGTTTCCTCTTACAAGACTATCCTCTTTGCATTTCAACTCTGATGCATTTTAGGGAATTTACTAATTTGTATAGCCTCACACACAGAATGCACAAATGTAAATATTTGTATTTTACAGAAGATGTTTTCCTCCATCTTGTACAAAAATATGGGGAAATACTCAAAAGCTTTATACTGTACCTTTGTAGTTCCTGCCAACTTTTTTTTGTATGCATCAAAAGAAGATTAAAGTGCAGTATATGTCATTTAGCTTGCATATAAATCTAGACAGAATCATCCTGGATGTTTTTCTTAATACACCTCTGACCTGAAAGAGATATTGAACCATTTTATACTATCTTTGTTGTTGAATATGAGATGCAAAGGTATTGTTTTTTTCTTTTTTGAACTCCTTTTTTTTTTCTTTTAATGAAAATGTTACAAAGGCTGTCATGGTTTCATATTGAAGTGTCAGTACCCATTTGTAGGATATAAAAGTAACAGGTATGAAATATGAAGGTACCTTTAAGTTGTTTTCTGATCAAAGCTCTGCACACTGATCAAGTGCATTACGGGAAAAAATACATTTTTAGGAACGTTAATGTGTTTAGCTTGAGCTAACTCTGATCTAAGGCTTGTGAATTACAAACTGGGTAAACTTTTTATAGAATGCTTAGTTCCTTTGGTTCTTTGTCAGTGAAAAATACAAAGAACAACTAGAAACTACAGACGGCTTGTCACATTTCAGTACAGGGAGTGCATATTGGTTTTATTGAGGTTACAAACTCTACATTCTATATAGTAAATTAATTCATTTTTTGCAAACATTTATTAAAAAAGCTAATAAAAAAAATCCCTGTATAACTTCTTTCCCACCTCAAAAAAAACCAAATCAAACCAAAACCAAACAAAAACAAACCCAACAACAAACCAAACCAAAACCAAACAATTCGTATTTTATTTGTTTCAGCAGAGAGTACTTGTTAACTGGCATTTCTTAAGTAAAATAGTTCTTTATGGGCCTTTTTTCTGTCCAGGATTCCTATGACCAGGAGCTGTGCTTACACCAGGAGCCCTGTCTTTTAAAGAAAGAAACACTCTGCTTCAGGGAATGACTCATGTGGGTCCACATTTGGAAACTTCCCTGTGTTTGATCTGAGGCAATAGGGTGCATGGCTCTCTTTTAGTGTACATGGCATAGGGTATCTATCTACCTCTAAAGAAGGAGGTTTGATTATGTTGATCTGCCGTATCTCTTTTTACAATGAGGTTCGCTGGCAGGGTGTCTTGGTACAACCAATCTTATGGGTTGAGATAAAGACAACTAAATGGGTAAAGCAAAAGCCATTTGCTTTGCATAAGCAAAGCAAAACAAGGAATCCATTCATGGCTTCCCATGGTCCGGCAGGTGTTCAGCCATTCCCAGGACAGGAGGGCTCCATCACGTGTAATGGTGACTTGGGAAGATAAACACTATTGTTCTAAACATCCTCTCCTTCCTTCTCCTTCTCCCAGCTCTATATGCTGAGCATGACATCTTATGGTCTGCGATATCCCTTGGGTCCAGCTGTTCTGGCTGTGCACCCCCAGCCTGCTCACTGGTGGATCATGTATTAGAAAAGGCCTTGACTCTGTGTGAGTAGTGCTCAGCAGTAATGGAAACATCCCTATGTGATCAGCACTGTTTCCAGCTCAGATCCAAAACACAGCCTGGTACTAGCTCTATCTCATCCAAAACTGGCACACAGGTTTTGATAGTAGTCTGATCTCATTTGTTTTGGTAATTTGATTATTTGTTTTTACAGTTCATGTAGAAGTCACTAGATGAATGCTGCTGTAGGACATATGTATAGATTTGCAAATAACTGTGATTCTTTAATGGAGATCTCTAAATACTGCTGAATCAATAGCCTATTTTTTTTTATAGTGGGTGATTTAAAAAATCTGTAGCAAATATTTTACAATATTTGATGACATAACTTCAGAATCATTATTGCCTTGTGTTTCCATTTTAGCTTGCAATTTTGAAATAAAGACACTAACATATTGATATCCCTTTCTATCTTGATAGATGGAAGGTTCTTGCAATGTGTATCTGACTGGAGAAGTCAGAGAGAGACAGTGTTCTCAAAATGCTGTGACTAGATTTATGAATTATTTCTTTGTTTATGTTGCTGCCTGTTGGGAACTGGTGACTCTGTCTCAACCATTATTTTAACTGAATTTCAATGTTCCCCAGCAAGACATTCCAGTTAGATATGAATTGGGTAGGCTAACATCGTTATGACAAGCATCTTTGTTCCAGATCTCCCAATATCTTACAACGCAAGGTACTGGTCCTTAATGGTCAGAATGAAATATTAGTGTTGTGTGTTGTGGGAGCATATGTACAAAACATTAAAAAGACTACAGAAAATCTTATATTTTCATTTCTCCTCCTATGATGTCCTTCTCAAGGTATAAGAGATATTTTCCTACACCTATTATTTAGGATAAGGATTGGGTAGTCATATGCAATTTTATGTAAAGAAAGGCTTTGTGTAGTGAGAAATGCCTTTCAGCAGAAAATGTTCATTCAATTCTGAAAGTTTTTGGCTTCTGACTATACAGAGGGCTCTGAATTTGTGGCTCAGGCATCAGTGTGACTGCTTTCTAACTCACTCCAACACTGTGCTTTGGTAGTGCAGATGAAAGAGCTGATCTCTCTAGAGAAGAGTTGAAATACATGTTCCAACCAGAAAAAGAAGTCCAGTTGCATTAGCTTTATTTAGACTTGAACATAATTGTAATATTTTCACCTGACCCCCAGAAGTATTGGATCACCTTGATGAAATTCATCATAGTCAGATTTACAGACTATTTCCTGCATGTTCGGTTATTAGCCATAGCTATTTTACTCAACCCACTCATAAGACACACGTAAGAACTTGTCACTCAAAGTGTAGGTCTGCAGAGTATTCTCCCTTCAGAGACCTTTGGTTGCAAGAGAGAATTCCCTTTGTGGCTGATAATAGTGATGTTTTTTAGCAGTAATGGATTGGGAAGGGGTAAAAACATGGTATTCAGGATATCCCAATACACTACAGTACAAATTAAATGTATCAAAAATGTATGGGTTCAGGATTTATTTAAATAGGTAGTACCAATGACATCAATGAAACAGTGTGTCTTAAAGCTGAAAGCAGTACAAGAATAGAAGAATCCTAAATAATAAGATTTCATAGAAAAATTTTGTTCCTGCATGCACAACATCATAATTTTCATTTTCCACTAATTCGTCCACACATTTGGTTAAGTAACTAAAAATGTATTCTGAATATTTTTATAACAATATTTTTCTGTTTAAAAGAAAAGACACTGCCAGACACCACCATCTGTTGTGTAGACCTACAGAATATGCATCTGATGTCTGTGAGTTGCTGTCTTTTATATTCTCTTATATAGTTAAAGATTTCAGCCCTTAATGATGCCTTCTTCTCCACCTAAAGAAGACCAAGTATAAGTTTATCCAAAGAGTATTAGTCATTTTCCTGCTACTCACCGATAAGAGCAGTGCTCTGCACAGTTAAAACCTATTAAATGTGTCTATTCACAAGATATTTAAAATCCTCTGCTGAGCACTTGGCTAAAATCCAAAACTATTACCATAATACCTTCTGAAATGAGACAGAAAACATAATGTATTACAATTTATAAGTGCATCATTTATACTGTATATTTACTTTATTTTGGAAATATATTTAAATGTTTTGTCTTTTGCACACCACAGATTAAATTTTTAGTATAATTTTGGCAAACATTATTATATGTATCAAAAGAAAAATGCATAATGCAAAGATATGTTATATTTAAACCAACACATAATTACATTTGAAAAGTTTTAGAAGCTGCTCTATGGATTCAGTCAAATCATGCATCTGTAACTGGACTGCTAAAATTGGACATAATTCACAATCTAATGGAAGAATATTTCAGCATTTTCAGAAATTACAATGGATTTCAGCCACTGCAGCTTCCATTTTCCTAGGTGCTCCCTGCCCTGCTTTCCATAGTGGCACCTTGAGTGGGAATAACAGAGTATATGGGAACCTGTCTGTTTCAATCGACAAATCCAAAACTTACATTGTCTTTATACTTCTTGAAATTGTTCATTCACCATTTTGTCCTTTCATCTCTAACCCAATTTTTTATGAAAAAAACACCAACCCAAAACCTTTTAGTCTCACAAGTGTGATCTATCATTTAATCAAACAAAACTGAGTTTTTAAATTTGAAAATTATTTCAATCTTGTCCTTTAATAGCCAAATTATCATTAATGGAAATCACAATAGCGTCACCATTTTCTTTTTAAATTTCTATACGAAAATGGCATTTTTAATTACTTTAGTTAAAATTGTTTGTATTGTATTCTTGCAGCTGGGATGACATGACTAAAGAATTCAGTAAAGTCTTGGATCTGTGGGGCTGGGAGCAGTATCGCTGAGAGGGACCTGGGAGTACTTGTGAACAGCAAGATGAACACAAGTCAACAGTGTGCTGCCTGCAGGAGGGAAGGCAAATCAGATCCTAGGCTGCATCAAGAGCTGCATTACTAGCACAGAGAGAGAAGTGATCATCCCACTGTAAAGGTTGTCTTTTCACCCTGCAGAAGTTTCAGAATTACAGTAGCTAAAGGGTGGCTACAAAGAGCTACATAGAGAAGACGAGGGGCAATGGGCATAAGCTGCAGAAGGGAGGCTCCACCTTGATATAATAATAAAAAAAAATCATACTATAAGAATAATCATAGAATCGTAGAATAGTAGAATCATGGAATCATAAAATCACAGACTGGTTTGTGTTAAAAGGGACCTTAAATCTCAACCAGTTCCAACCCCCTGCCATGGGCAGGGACACATTCCACTAGACAAGGTTGCTCCAAGCTGCATCCAACCTGGCCTTGGACACTGCCAGGGATGGGGCAGCCACAGCTTCTTTGGGCAACCTGTGCCAGGGCCTCAGCATCCTCACAGGGGAGAGCTTCTGCCTAAGAGCTCATCTCAGTCTCCCCTTTGCCAGGTTAAAGCCATTCCCCCTTGTCCTGTACCTACAGGCCCTTTTCCAAAGCCCTTCTCCAGCTTTCTTGCAGCCTCTTTAGGCACTGGCAGCTGCTTTAGGGTCTACCTGAGCTTTACCTTCTCCAGGCTGAACCAGCCCAACTCTCTCAGCCAGTTTCTAAAGCAGAGCTGCTCCAGTCCTTGCAGCATCTCCATGTTCTCCTCTGGGCTCTCTCCAACAGCTCCACGTCCCCCTTGTGTTGTTGCCCTGGAACTGGGCACAGGACAGCAGGGGGGGTCTCCCCACAGTGCAACAGAGGGGCAGCATCCCCTCCCTTGACCTGCTGCTCGTGCTCTGGGGATGCAGCCCAGCACACGGGTGGGTTCTCGGCTCAAGCACACACTGAAGCTGGGTCATCATCAACCCAATCCCCCAAGTCCTTCTCCTCTCAGGGCTGCCCCATCCAGTCTCCCCCAGCTTGTAGCTGTGCTTGTGATTGTACTGACCCAGGTGTGGGATCTTACCCTTGGCCTTGTTGAACTTCATAAGATTTACCCAATCAGTCACTGGAACAACCTCCCCAGGGACATGATAGAAGCCTCATCACTGAAGGTTTTTAAGATATGACTGGAAAAAATGCTGGATGATCCTGTCTCATTTCCCATGAAACATTCGACTAGGTGCTCTTTCAAGGTTCATGCCAACCTGGGCTATTCTATGACTCTGTCTTCCAAG
This sequence comes from Pezoporus wallicus, assembly GCF_028554395.1. Lineage (NCBI taxonomy): Eukaryota > Metazoa > Chordata > Aves > Psittaciformes > Psittacidae > Pezoporus > Pezoporus wallicus. The sequence continues at coordinate 60,579 of NW_026635844.1, forward strand.
AAACAGGAACTGCTTCATTTCAAATCCTTAAGGCAGACCAACGCATGACATCAGGTATACAAATTCTGCTCGTGCCAGCTGAATGCCTTAGTTTCTTTAATAGGGTTATGGGCTTTTCTCATTTGAACTCATGACTGCTGCTCTCTGCATGCAAAACAGCACAATTCAGTAGGATGTGCCTACAAAGATTTTACTCAAAATATCTCAAGCTAAGATTGCTGGAGCAGGACACAGGATGTGATTTCAAGTCACATACCAGAGAAAAAACTTTAAGACATAGCTCTTCTGCTACTACGGAAGTGTCCTCATGTCTAGATTCAATGCTCTGTTTAATGGAAAGTGTTGGTAAATTCTGTCTAGAACCATACCACTTCTCTTCCTGCACCCATTATCAGTTCTGCACCTAGAGCTGGATAACAACAAGCATCCAGATGATTATTATTGAAAAGGCAAATTCCTTCTATTCCTTGCAGGCTCAGGTACCTGCACATTCAATCAGGTTAATTCTGCCTACATGTGGGATTCTAAGCACAGATAACGTGATTTTTGATTCCAGAATGAAAGTATAAATTATTTGCAGACAACTCCTAGTGGGGTTTTCATTTGCGAGACTGCAGATGAAATTGAGGATTATATTCCTAACTCATGGTTAATTGAGGATTTCTATATAGGCGATTAGAATTTCACCAAAACTTACTGTTAAGTGGCTTTCTCTCTCTGACAACAACAATAACAACAAAGAGATTTATTTTAATGATAGTCCTTCTTTTTACCTTCTTACCATTACAATAGTTACTGCTCCTGGCATACCTGTTTTGGAACACAAGCAATTTAGGCGAATGCTTATTTGTTCAGAGAATAATTTCCCTGCTAATGAGAATCTATCATTAAGGCGTTGGTGCTTTTAGGATTTTTAAAGATTGTTTTTATTGAAATAATATTTTGGGCCAAATATGATCAATCAGTATCCGTTAAAATAATCTTGAAATTATCTTCCCTCTCATGGAAATTTCTGTAATCAAACTGAAATAATCTGCTTGGATAAGGAAGCTCTGTTCAGTGCTTAATTGCCCTTGAGATTATACTTTCTGAACTTCAAAGGCTTGAACTAATAACATTCCTTTATTTAAAGCATTCTTTCTTTTGCCCAAGTCTAAAATTCCTACTGAAATTAGGATCAAAAGGCCTAAATGTAGTTGACAAAAGGAGATATTTGTAAACTACATGATCAGTTTTGACTCTAGCTAAAAAGTCATATTTTATTTCCTTACTGGTTATGTTTTGACCTTTGTTAAGCTGTCATATAAATTACATTTGTCTTTATAATATCACTGCTAACCACAGTGCAGATTTTGTGGTTGGGTAATTGTGTTATATATTGTTCTACGTCTGAATTAACTCTCACCTTGGGAAAGATAAAACTTGCAAAATCCAGGTTTGGTTAAAATCTGCTTCTTCATTTCAAAGTTCTGACTATATAGAAGCAAATAAGCTGTTTCTGAATGAACATGGAACATTCTACTGGTATTTTAAGTAGCTTTCTCTGGTCTGCCTTCAGACTTACATGTAATAGATCTTTTGATTAAGATTGACACCTATAGTAAAAATTACTTGAATTGAAACCTTGAATGGTGATTATTGCTAACTTGTCTTTGATGAAGATCTTCTATGCAAGGGTTACAGAAATAAGAAATTGCACAATGGCCAGATGTCACATTAGCATATGCAAATTCATCCTACTCATGCAAAGCTATTCACCGTGAGTCTGACTAGCTGCAGCAGACTTGCTAAGACTGTCAAAAACAGCCACTGTTGATGGTGTTGAAAGAGGAGTAAATGCCTAAAAGGAAAACAGAGCCACAAGAAATCCCAGGTCTGTAAAAATAAAGTACACCACTTGAGAAAAAAAAAAAAAAAAGACAATTCATGGTGCTGACCTGACAAACTAGGTGATGTTTATAAGGACCAGCATAGTAGACAATATAAATAGGGAAGAAGGAAGGTCAGCTTAGCTGTATGAACTGGATTTAGCTGGAAGCCCCTCAGAGCTGCTTTTTCTGTGTAGCACTTTGAGTCATCACCTTTCACTCTTCCTGTGTAATCAGAAGTGGCTTCTTGATGATGATATTAACATTAGCTTGCCACTCCTACCCTATACCTCTGATTTTTCACAGCTTAGAGTATGGTGGAAGGGAGGTGCAATTTGATCTTGTCTTCTGCAAGTCTCTCTGACTGGCCACTCTGCGAACGCTGTTGAAACCGTGTAAGCTCTACATGACCTCTTTCTGAAAAATTTCTTCTTTGGAAAAGAAAACCTCAGTCATTTTGTTGCCTTGTCTATTATTTCCTAGCTTCTCTTATGAGAAGGCAGGCAGTCAGGCAGTCACTGTAATCTGTATTTTAGGTGTTTACAATTAGATGGTGAAACTAAGATTTCACAGCCAAATAATTAAATACAATGTTAATGAATTCTGTTAGTCATATTACACTGAATCATATTAAAGTGCTTAACCATGTGCTTGAAGGAAAGAAATATTTAAAGTGAGTTCTGAAAATATTCTGAATACTAATTAAGTTGTTCAGAAATCCTACTTCAGTGTTATTTTGATGATATTAAGAAGCAATGTTAATGTTAAATCCTATCCTATTTGTCAACTAGGGGGAAATTTCCAAAGTAGGAGCTCCAAAGATTTATGCACAGGGTACAGTGCCAGTGAATCTCACATGCATCCATATAGGTCTTTGGGCAAACTAGTCCAGTTCATCGATTCAAATTCCCCAAAGGAATCTAACCCACACCCTTCACTGCAGGTGTTGGGCAGGTTTCTGCAGCTGCTCTCTCTTTGACATTGGAACATTCTTGTAATTGGGGAAACCCTGTCTTTAATAACAGTCTGTGGAGAAGGACAAACCAGCTGTTTTGAGGGTCTGTAGGTATGGTTTAAGATATAAGTATATACCTTCTTTTTGAGGAAAACCTTTTTTTAATTTTTCAGTAGGAGACTAATACTTTCATTGTCTCTTGCTAGAAATGCAATAAGAGTCACAGAATAGCATGTAACACAAGAAAAAGAACCTTGTTTTTCTCTCTTCTCATTTTCTTTTCAGCACTCATGACGCGAACAGGACAAGGTGCTTATGTACAGCATACTTGATTTTGTAAAATGGTGTACATGAATATGTGCACATGCATGTCCTACAGACAGAACACGGGAGGCCATAAAATCCTGTAATTGAGGTGTTCCATGTAAGAAATATTTTTCATACTGGATTACAGGAGCTAGTATTTAAATGGAAACTAAAACAATGGTAGTAGATACTTTTGTCAGACTATTATACCTGATCTTTTTAAAATGTCAGTAATGGTAGTTTCTTGTGATAAAGTGCTGTACTGACCTGAAGAGTCTTTGGATCCTTGCTGTTATACCTTGAGGTAACTTTTCACACATCAGAGGTTTTGAAGAAAAAAAAAAAGTAGAAAAATTGCTGAAAGCATTAATTTATTTGTCCAACAGAAAGGGCGTTATCCTGAGCTTTGTTGTGTTTATCCAAAGTTTGTTCAGACGCTTGTGCTTTTGTAGCAGCTTTTTTTCGAGAATCCCAAAGAGATAAAACCACAAAATTATCACAAAAGCTTCAACTTATGAAACAGGAAATGTCTAAAGGGATGGTGAAAACTGAATCAGCCTGAGTACCAAATCTTTTCAGCTCCACCAAGCCACTTTTTAGTATGGACTAAAGTACTATGGCTTTGTCACAGGGATTTGCTTTCAATCTCAGCATCTGTTTTGGGGTTTGTTTTTTTTTTGTTTGTTTGTTTGTTTTTTGGTTGGGTTTTTTTTTAGTCAGTATTTTGGATAAGTGTATTATCCTTTCTTGAAAATTAAGTCTTATAAGTTATGAAATTTCTTTGATGGCTGATCAGGTGTTGAGATGAGGATTTTTAAGGTAAGGTGAGCAATCGTATAGCTGTGAAATAGAAATCCAGTAATTTGTATTATGCGGCTGCTATGCAAGAAGAATAGTCTTTCACAACAGCTAATGGTCTACGTGAATGTATAGCTTTTATAACTTACTCCACATATTTTACATTTAGTTGGAGATAAGCTAGTTGGAAAACCAAATATTTTTCAGCAAACATTTTTGGGGTTATTTTTTAATATTAGGTCCCATTAGGAGCTTTAGACACTGTTTTGTCAACCAAAGGTGATTGAACCTTTTCTGATATTAACACAAAGATAAGAAGAAAACATTTATTTTTTTGTAAGCAATTGTTAGAATTTTCAACAATTGATTTGTTTCTCCCTCTTAAATAAAAGAGGAAAAAAAAAAGTAGAAACAATACTGTATTTTTTTTGTCTGTCTTGCAGCTATAGAGCCCTTGTTTTATTACAATATAAATATTACTTTGAAAATTTCATTATTAATATACAGAGTCAGTGCAACTGGAGTATTTCATGGAGATAAAACTTCTGTGAAATAGAGAATGCTCAAGGGCTGATAGCCAGAGAAAGTTATGTGTTCTCTTTTGTCTAAGGCTTTTTTCTAAGAGTGTACAAAAAACATGGGACTGTCAGAAACTGGAGTGCCCAGTATCTATATCCACAATACACCATGAAACAGGTGGTAGAAGGACTGAAGAGTAATCACATCTCATATTTGTTTAGAAGAAATCCTCAGTGTTGAAATAAAGGTCCTCTCCTCATCTTCTTCTTCCCCCTTTGGGTGCGTGGGGGGTTGCTAGTAAGGATATGTTTGAGGGATGTCGGACTATAGTCTACCTGCTAAAAATCTGTAATGTACCTAAAATAAAAGGGTGTTTGCCATTCTGAATCAGACTGGGTTTACTTTACTGCAGTAATTTATCCCTAGATGTATATCCAGGATTACCAAATTAGAAAGGTATGAGAAGAATTTCAACCTGTTATATCATACTTTATAACAGTTACACTCCTTTATACTCAGAATCATGATTTTAATAACTTTAAAAAACTCTGCTTAGTACTAGTCTCTCCATAGGCTTGTTAGCCCTGTAAATGTGTAATCTCTTTGTGAGACATGGTGAGAACCTACTAACACAACAATGAACTGTACTGTAACACTTTCCCTCATTTATTATATTTTGCCTTTGACAGAGGCATCAGCACCTCAGCTACGGTGCAAACTGTCCACTTAATAGGGTGTGTACTTGGTCTCTCTGGAAGGATCGTAATTGGACCCCTTGTGTATGCAGAAGTTTTTGTTTCCAGAAAAGACCTAGTGTTGCAGAATGGCTCTAAGAGCAAGGCCATGGATCCTTAGAGGCCTTGTGGGAGCAAAGCAAGGGGTAGGCCTCACAGGTAACTGGATACCGGATGTGGGAGGAGAATGTGAAGGAAGCTGTGTAGAACTAACCAATACTGTTCTGACTAGTAGGCGTGGCTAAACACCACGTAGATTTAAGCGAAGTGCGCCACAAATAAAGTAGAAGTTTGTTTATCACCCATATTGGGTTGGCGTGATAGAACTAAACCTAGAACTAAAGTTTTCTTGGAAAATAGTCTTCACAGACTTAAAATTTGTTAGAATTGGTAGATAATTGCTATTTTCCAGACTCCTTTGCTGTAATTCCTGAGCTAATTTTTGACATGTTCTTGTGCACCCAGATACAGACTATGCTTCTTTCTTAGAATTATAGGGATGAACTTCTTTAACTACATCATTTTCAGTGTTAATTTGCAAGGTGTTCAAATAATATGCCTTCTTGATACATCCTTACACAAAACTGGATAAGGCAAACTCACTTTCTTTTTTTTCCTTCACTAGCTCCAAGGTGTTCCTGTATGAGGGAATTTGAATCACAGCATAAAACCAGAAGTTTGGAAAGAAAGGAATCCTCTTTGCAGGGCCCTTGTATGCCCTATATCTGACAGTTCAGAGAGTCTTCTTAGAAGAGGCTGGGAGAGAAAATGCCTTTGCACAAGGGTTTGGATATAGGTCTCGTGCACCAAGCAAGCAGATTGTTGATATCAGACAACTGAAGTACAGCAGAGTAGTCTTCTTGTGCTTTATGGGTGGGATTTGCAGCCAGGGCTGAGATATAGATATGTAGAGGAATAGAATTTCAAGGCTGTCCATGCTACTACTTTGGGATGGGGCTTACTGGCATTGCTGAGCGTTTCCACCCTTCTCTACTTGGTGAGGCAGGTCCTTGTATGTGATCTTTGGGATTACTTTTAGTTCACTATTGTGTTAGTACCTGCATGACATTGCTTTGATACCCATTCAGTTTTACACATAGAGCATTTTTCCTGTTGCAGTGTAATGTTAATCCCCCAGTCATGCTAGTAGATAATTTACACCACCTTTGAGCCAGCATCCTAGATAGAACCCCAGGTCCTGGTCATGTGCAAGGGAGTTCGATGCTCACTGAAGTAGCTGCTTGACCACGCTGGAAACTTTTTATGTAGCAAAGTCACATTCCTAAACGGATGCTTTGAAAAATTGTCTCACAGTGTGGTGAGTATTTTTTGTGGTAGTGGTTTTAGAATGTTATATGTCTAAACAGCTCAGACATTTCAAAGGTGAATGTTACTCTCCTACTTTCCTGCAAAGAACTTGATTTGAAAAGTACAGCTTTAAAATTTCTGTGATTCAAACCCAGAGGTGGTGACAGCAGAGGGTTCAGTTTAATAAAAAGATACAATAATGGACTTGAGAGTCACATGGATGTTTCTTTAAGCTCCTGGTTGGATTGAAAAGTCTTAAGCTAAAGAACCAAAACAGCAAGACTCGTATGTATTTTAATTTATGTGCTAAAAAATATTTGCAAGCAAAAAGCCTATTAGAGATAGCTGAACGATGCTGATAGTTCCTGTCAGTAATTGTCAAGGCCAGTTTTGCTGTAAAATATTGCAAATGGTAGGTCAAAGCAGGTTATATTTTCATAAAGCACTGGTTAAATTAAATGGAATGCTTCAATGGGAGTTTTCTTTGCTCAAGAGATGTGTGATAGCTATAGCAAATCCTTTTCAGGCATATTTGGCCTTTTTTCCTCTTTCTTTCCTGTTCTCCCTACCAGTCCATCATATGGCATCTACCCTGAATACATTTGTTTCATGTTACTGTGTTTACCTATAGGAACAACAGCTTCACATATGTGGTATGGTTGTTCTCTTAAGATTGTTTTTTCCTTTTGTCTTGCACCCCATTGTCTACTTAGGGTTAGTCAGCTGCTTACTATAGCAAAGCTGATAGTTCTGTGGCTGCAAGAAGCCAAATCTTCTGTTGATTGTGTATAAATAAACCCCAAAGTCATAGAATGACAGCGTTTTCTGTGGAAACCTTATAGTTTCTGGGAATAACTTTGGCAGCAGAGTCCTGTTACTTTCTGCTTGTTTTCTGATGGTCAGGTAGGTCTGACAGGACAGGTTTTGGCAGAACTTCAGAAGCCAACACTTGTTTTTGCATTCATGCAGTCTGGGAAAATGGTAGTACTGTGATCTCTCAGTAATGCAATTTAATGAAGACTGAGAAACACGCTTTTTATCAACAGCTGAATTTTTTTTTGGATGGTTGCAAATGCTATCTCTAATGTTACCAACAATAACAAGTAGAATTGTAGTTCCATTTCAATTAAAGATAAATTAAGCTATATTTTTGGTTTTGCTTAAAGTTTAAATACTTAAATACAGACTGGACAGAGACTTGATTGAGAGCAGCTGGGAAGTCTTGGGGGTGCTGCATGTTGAGAAGCTCCCCAGAACTTGGCTTTATTTTGTGCTCGAACCCAGAACCCACCCGTGTGCTAGGCTGCATCCCCAGAGCATGAGCAGCAGGTTGAGGGAGGGGACGTTCCCCCTCTGCTGCACTGTGGGGAGATCCCCCCTGCAGTCCTGTGTCCAGCTCCGGGGCAACAACACAACAGAAGAGGTACATGGAGATGTTGGAGCATGCCCAGAGGAGGCCACAGAGATGCTGCGAGGGCTGGAGTAGTTCTGCTGTGGAGACAGGCTGAGAGAGCTGGGCTGGTTCAGCCTCAAGAAGCCTTTCTTGCAGCCTTTCAGTATGTAAAGAGACCTTAAAAGAAAGACCGAGGGACTTTTTACCAGGCCCTGTAGTGACATGAGAGACCAGGTTGAATGGAGCTTGGAAACTGGAATGAGCCTTAAGGTCCCTTCCATACCAGACCTGCCTGTTGATTCTGTCATGTCATAAAACTTATCAGAAAATACGAAAGCTCAGTGGACACATCCAACAACACAGGCAGAGCAGTTGTGGTTTCTATGAAAAGAAGTACTTGTTCCATCATGTAAGCCTCTCTATTGCTTCAGATAAATGTGTGAAAATGCATTCAGTACTGCAAAAAATCATTACTTCACTATTACATCTGATATTCATAAGCTCTCACAGAAATCTCTCTTGCTTTTTTGTGTATTGATTTAGTCTTCCATTAGAGGAGACTTTGTTCTGTTGAACAAAGGTGCTTTGCAGTGTGAAATGAAGGAGTTAAGGAACAGTCATTAATCAACTGAGATGTACAAAGGTCATAATTTTAAATCAGGAAGATGTTACCCTACAACATTTATAACATATTTTCTGATGTTTGGTAGGAAACGTTCTTTAGATCTGTTCTGTTGTTATAGTGGTATTTAGTGGATTATTCTTTTTTGTAAAGCAAGCAACTTTTTAATTCACTTCACATGCCATTTAAGAATGCATTTCCTGCAAGAAACCAAATGCTTAAGATGATACAAATTGGTAGAATCTGCTTAGGTTCAGCAAAACTTTTAGGTGAATGAATAAACAAAATCAGTTATACAGAGAGGAAAAAACAAACGGCTTTTTTTTTTTTTTATGTCTAAACTTTTCAGATCAGGCAGTAAGAAAGGAGTAACACAAATTATTCATGTGCAATTTCTACATTGTTACCTGGTAGGAGCAATTCTTTTTTACTTTGGAAGCTTTCAAAGATTATATGCTAAAAAAGATTATATAGGTGAAACTGAGGGAATGCCCGCTGAACAAATACTTCGTAAGCATTTTTATCACTTCCAAATGGAGCTGCTAGGAAAAGACAAGTGACATTCTTGTACTCCAAAATCAAATGAGTCTGAATGTGCAGCCAAATTCCATTGCAAACCTATTATATGTAATGTGTATGGTGCTTGACTTTTCATGAATTGTTTACAAAGTCAAACCAGGAAAATACACATGCAAGCTTGAAGTTACTTGTGCAATTGCTTTTAATACCTATATGCTGTTGTTTTGTTGGTATTGCATGCACATATGTGCTCTTTATAGTTGGTACCTGAGGGGCCAGACTCTGACACCTTGTGCAAGTTCAAAGACGAAAACTATTTGCAGTGTGAGGTGCTAATTGCTTATTTTGTTAACTTTGCTAGAAATATGAGTGACAGAATCTGAAAGAAGGTTCTGATTCAGAAAAAAATTGCATATATTTCATTTTAAGCATGCGTTAAATCCTATTTGCTTTAATTAGAATATATATACACTAAAAATAAAGTGCATGCTGAAGTTGCTTGCTAAATCAGGTCCTACATAACTGTTTGTTCCTTTATTTTGCAAATCACATCAACTCTTATTGTTTAGTAACAGTTCTTTGATACACTAGTAACTGTTCTATAATTCAAAAACTTATCTTTCTTGGGAAATAATGTGAAACATTTGAAAGATTATTTCATTTGTAAAGATACTGTACACAAGAATTTTAAAAGTGGATAAGTTAGATTTGTCTTATCCTACAATCTACACAATCTTCCTTCAGTAGGAGATGGCAATGCAGCAGTATCAGCATTCTAAACCCCAGCATTATCAGCATTCTAAATATTGCTGGGTTTGTTGAGTTTGGTTTTTTTTTTCCAGAAGAATTTTGTTGAAAAGAGTTTGTTTTCTGTTGCGCTCAAGGGTGTGGCTGATATTTTTTGGCTCTGCTTCTCGTAAACTGCTTTGCCCATAACAAACAGTCTAGTGAGAGCAATGGCACGAGATCATCTGCATTTCCCATGCTCTTGGCAGAGGTTTTTTCATTTTGTACATTATTGGCTGTGCTGTGAGATAGCAGAACACAGCCCTTTGTCAGGCTCTCAGCTGAGCTGTTTATACATAGTGACTCTGCTAAGTACTGCTTCCTCTGCTGGTGCTCCTCCACAAAGGACTCTGCCCCAAAAATGAGGAAAATATTGATGCTATTCAGCCCTGCATGTCTTGCAGCTAAAGGTGTAACAAAGCTCATATTACATGCTATTTTCAGTCAAAATAAAAGATACATTCCACAGGTTTCAAAATAATGGAGACATAATTTTATTTATTTGTCAGTGGGAAGTAGCACCACCCAGGGAATTCCAGAGGAAGCTCCATGGCTTTGCAGTCACTACTGAAGGAAAAGAGATGAAGTATGCTCTTGAATCATGGGTTATGAAAGACCACCACTAAACCTGTCCACCACCATCAAACCAGCTATATTTACTGGGCTCCTAAGCAGTGTATGGAGATCATATTGCATTCTTCATCCATGCTGTGCAAATCTATACTCCAGCTCATCCCACTACAGTATGAGAGATCCTTTTTGGCCTACAGATATTTCCATAGCCATATGCATGGTATTGCTGTATTTTAGCAACTTACTAAGAAGTATGCTTAAGAACCAGTACTAAAAAAAAAGAAGAAAAAAAGAAAAAAAAAAAGAAAAAAAGAAGAAGCTAAAATGAGGAAGTTAACAGTTTCAGCAAATTCTTATAATTATTTAAGGACACAGATTTTAATTTTCTTTTGCATTGTTGCTGTTTACAGTATTGTTACTCTACATCTCACATAAATCTATGCTGCCAGGGACAGGCCTTATTTTCTTGGATAGTTTTAAGTATTCACAATATCCTGGTTTCCTCAGGACATCTCACAATTAAGGAAACAAACATCTGTTTGGCAATGAAGCTGAATTCAGCTACTTACTGAATCACCATCTCATACTATCCACACATCTTTATTAGAAATACACTTAAACTGAGTGATAAAACTGGTGAAAATAGTGTATCAAATGACTGACTGATGCTCCTTTTCCTAAAACTCCTCTTGTGATGAGTGTTGTTGCTTCAGGAGATCTAAAGCATGCCCCAAAGTCGGGCAGAGGAACTGGGAGTTGGGAGTTTGAGTCCAGTTTTTGAATGAGCACAGGACAGAATTAGGATATATTTGGACCTGTGCAGTTGTGGTGCATGTGGCATGTTGACATTTAAGAGAGTGTATCATGCGAATTGATTTAACTAGACCTAACTATCTCAGCCTGTAGACGTAAAACTTCCTAGGTGTTTGGGTCAATTGTCTTCAAATACAGTCAGAACATTCTATACTTTGTGTAGCAGAAGGGCATTAGAGGTAATTGTTACAGAAAAAAAGGATAAAAAAATCTTAATAAACTGAAAGTATATTTAACTTTATATTCAACAACATGTGTTTTTCTGGTACATTCTCCTTGATTGGTACATTCTCCTATATTGACCTTTTCCCTTCTGTTAATTTCTTGCTGCCATGCGTATACATTTTAATAATATATTTCCATTCATTGACTATAAGACACTAAATAAATACAAAAGAGTTAATATATTTTGTCGACTAATTAAGCTTTTCCTAGCTCTGCATGTTTAGATGATAATTTTCTTAAAAATAAGCTTGCTTGTTTGAGTTTATTCAAAGTCCCTGTCCTTGGCACTTAGAAATGAACCTTACACTGTCATAAAACACAGGATAAAAATCCATTGCTGCAGCTGAAGATGCGATAACTGTACATCTTCAGTAGCAGAAAAGATGGTGGATATTTTACATAGTGAGACAATGTGCAACAAGTGATTGTATTCATTCATCAAAAGTTTACTGGAAGCATTAACCGGTGGAACACAAGAACCTGTGGAGCGGACAAAGATTAATTATACCTGTGCTCATGCAGTAATGTTTGTGTTCCAAACAAATTATATTTGCTTCTGTTTAAATGATGCATAAATCTGATACGTGCAGATGAACGTGTGTTCAGGATGAGTGAGCACACTTGTTTGAATGCCATATTTATCCCTGTATTTTGTCAGAAAATTAACTTCTTTGGAGTTTGCGCTTGAGCTGAGCATATGGTTGTTGATCTCTGGAGATGACAGCCTATCTGAGCAATAGCTCCTTATGGCTCGAGCTCTCCTCTGCTGGCAGATGCTTTGGGCTTTTCTACAATTAAGTGGAGATCATCACTGTTTTTCTTTGAGCACTGCTGTGCCTTGTACTCTGAAGTGTTTTGTTAATCACTGTCTGCCTTCGACAGAAGCTGCCAAAGCTCTCATTAAGTTTGAATTTTGAGATGTCATGCTCGAATGATGGAATTTCATCCCTTTTCTGCATGAATGGAACTGGGTATGGAAAGGTGCCAACAAAAAATCATGACACTGAAGTATATTTGCTTTGTGTTTCACTGCTGAAACAAAAGAGAAGGAGGAGTGGAAAAGAAAACTTTCTTTCTGCTTCCCTCAGATCCCAAGCAAAGACTGACATGTGTGGTTTCCTGGAAGATAATAATCGTAAGGTCTTCACCTTATCATCTGTAGGGATTATGTTACTTTCTATGAAAAATCTGTCACTGTCCTATTTGCACTGTGAACTTTATATTTCCAAAAATCTTTTGATGAATGCCACTTACTGAGATGCTGGCAACTGTAGCTAAAGATGCTCAGTGAGAATAAAAAGTTAAATAAATTAATTTTAAAAATCAACATTTAGTTTCAGGCAGTAATGACATTATGATGAATTATAATAGGAGCACAAGTTAATGTTACTTTTGCCCTTCAAGAAGAATTGCTTGCACATGTGCAAGCAGAAAACAAAATGCATCTGTTGGCTGTTTAATGATTTGCAGAGGGAAACTAAGCATTGTGGGAAATATGGTATGAAAATACATTGGCCATTTCTCTTGGTGGATTTAAATGTTTCAGCTGTATTAATAAAAGTGAGCTTGGAAAAAAGTTGGACTAATTAGCTGCAGTGCTTTATAATTTCTGTCATACATTTTATAGCAGCATATGAAGGCAAAATGCATAGGCTCCACACACAGAAAAATGCTCTCCACTGCTGAACTGATGTTTTGTGTCCTGTTGACAGTAAAATTTATAAATAAGTTGTTCAGCCCATGAATCTAACATCTCTTGTATATTCTCACTTTGCTCCTGTAGTGATTTTCTCTGAAATTCTGAGGGTATGAACACCTGTCAGCTGTGGAGAATGAAAGGATTCCCTGCAGGTAACGTGCGCTCTAAAAAAACCTGAACCCAAAGTTATTAGGAAAAAAGCTCCAATTGTAGTTTCCTATGAAATGTTATGTACTTAAAAAAAATAAAAATATTATTTTTATATATGTACGTACACACACACAAAGGAATTAATCTGTTGCAGAACAGTTTCTCCTGTTCTGGTGCCTTAGAATCCCTTTTCCAGATTTTCTTCAATCTGAATATCCTTCTCTAGTACTGGAAAGCCTAGAATTGGACTCTAGGTCCACTGGTGAAACACTCTAGGTGTGTCTCACCAGTACTGAGCAGCAGGGAAGGTTCATCTCCCTCGACCTGTTGGTGACCCTTTGCCTAACATGGCATAGGAGACTGTTTGCCTTACCTGTGAAACTTCATTGCTGGCTCATGATCATCTTGTTATCTACACCAATCCCTGACTCCTTCTCTGCCAAACTGCTTCCTAGCTGGTCAGTTCCCAGCATGTGTCAGTGCCTGGTGTTGTTCCTCCCCACATGCAGGACTTTACGTTTCCCTTTTACAACTCACAGGCTGTACTTTGTGATGTTGATCACAACATTTTTAGCTTATCAGTTCAGACAACTTTCAGTCCACCTCATATTTCATTTAATTAGTCTATAATTGCTTCATCAGTTTGTCTATGAAAGTTTCTATGAAAGACGAGTTGAAAGCCTAACAAGTTGAAAGGCAAACACCTTCATCTATACTCCACACATCCACCAAGCCCGTCGTTTCCTTTAACGGTTAAGCATGATTTTTCCTTCATAAATCCATGTCAGATACTCCAAATCACCTTCTCATCCTTAATATTTTTGGCAATGACTTACCAGAGGATTTGGTCCCTCACCATCCTAGAAGTCAAAGAAGCAATCTTCATTTAGCTCTGTTAATCCTCTTTCTTGCCATATTTGAAGATAATGTTGACTTTTACTTCCTTTCTTAGGAAGAAATAAATCTTCCTCAGTCACCTCACCCCTTCAGAGATGATTAAGAGTGGCCTGACAGAGAATTCATCCAGCTTTATGAGTGCTTATGGAGGCAAAAGGTAATACATAAGGAAAACAAAGAAAAATTTCAATACATTTAAAACTTCATATATTGCCTTAGAGAATAACACAGAATTAAGAGACTAGATATGCTTTTGGAGAAAGTAGGCTTTCTAAAACAGTGACATTTTTAATGAAGATTGTCCTTTCATTAAGTTAATGAGTTTGATATTTTGGTTCTAAGTTCTTGAAACTCAAGAAATCCTGAAAAAAAAATAACCTCATTGATACATTAGTTGTAGGCCACTGAGGTAAGTAAAGGTCATCTTTGGCAATCTTTTGAGATATATTTTGTGGATATGAAGACAAGAAAAAGCTGTTCATTTGAGATGGTCCTGTTTAATTTTGTAACACTATTAATGCATCTTTGTCAAAAGTACCTTGGCTTAGTAAGTCTACAACTATTCTATGTTGTCTGTATTCTTTGGGGGTTTTCTTGTTTGTTTTGTTTTTTTTTTCTATAAACTGTATTAAATCAGTGGGACAGATATAGGGTTTGAGATTAGAATCCTATGGTTTGTGTTGGAAGGGACCTTAAAGCTCACCCAGTTCCAAACCCCTACCACAGGCAGGGACACCTTCCACTAGACAAGGTTGTTCCAAGCCCCATCCAACCTGCCAGAGATGGGGCAGCCACAGCTTCTCAGGGCAACTTGTGCCAGGGTCTCATCACCCTCACAGGGAAGAACTTCTGCGTAAGAGCTCATCTCAGTCTCCCCTCTGTCAGGTTAAAACCATTCCCCTTTGTCCTGTCCTTACAGGCCCTTGCCAAAAACTGCTCTCCAGGTTTCTTGTAGCCCCTTTAGGCACTGGCAGCTGCTCTGAGGTCTCTCCTTAAGGAGCCTTCTCTTCTCCAGCCTGAACAAGCCCAGGTCTCTCAGCCTGTCTCTAGAGCAGAGCTACTCCAGCCCTTGCAGCACCTCTGTGGCCTTCGGATTCATTCTACCATTTTTGTGTATGAATACATAAATATGGATATCTGAATTTACAGTTATATTTTGAAGAAGAAAGCTGTATAGTGGCACATGCAGACAGATATTAATGCTTATAATTCTGAAGTGTTCTCGGTTTCTGGTTGTTTGTCACCCTATGCATATGAAATCAGGTACCTAGCTCATGGTAGATCGATAAAGTAGTGCAGCCCGTGTCGTGGTATTGCTTACATCTCTTCGTTCTTGGCAGAGTTAGTGCTTGGGTAAGATAATGGTAGTAATACCATGTATAAGTGGAGTTTCTTGATTGTTTCATTGTTATATGATGACTTATGTATGAGATATGTCATGTCACATGTAGTACTCAACATAGCAAAGGAAAAAAGCAGTATGGAAAACAATCTTTTGAAATAAAACACTTCCTCAGAAATTTATAGAAATTCTATCTAAAAACTGTGAAATTGAAAAAACAAAAACAGTATGTGGAAATGACTAAATAGTGTTGATTTCATAAGCTGTCTTATTCAGGTGATGAAATGAAATATTATTACATATATGCAAGAATATAGAATAGTTTAATACTGTAGTCCACCAGATGAACCACAATATCTGCTTATTAATCTACACAGTAAAAGAAATGGTATGTATGATAGGGCAAAAAACTTGCATACCTGCCATTATCTTGGTGTAATTGCAGCCTGAATGTAACAGCAACTTTTTATATGACCATATTCATCATCTATTTGTTCTGCACAGCCGTGCCTCTTGTTTACAAGGGAGTATATTTTTTAAGCCTGGAAAGCTTTGTTTCCCTGGAAGTCCTCCCTGTGAAAGCCATTCCGTGAGGTACAAGCTGTTCAGGGAAGTTGTCATATCCAGCATTTGAAGTGCTGTGTGATTGTCTCTATATAGTGGACAGAAAGTGTTTCAAAAGAACATCATGTTGGGAAGTAAATAATTTCTCAGATTCAAGATAATTCCAGTGTTGATGGCAAGCTGAGATGTTCTCAGACAGTATTCAATGTTTCAGAAGTTTGACTGATAAAAGCAATAATATGAAGAAAAGTTAGCATTTACAAATATATATACAATTTCCTTTAGAATACAGTCCCATATACTATTTCTTTTGTATATATCTCAGACAAGTGACACTTAAGCTATTTCCCCAGATATTAACTTCAGGTGATTGAGTATATTCCAAGTTGAAAATATTGTCAAAATGGAGCACTTTTATATCATCTCAGATGCGAAAATATCCGTGAGTATGTTTTTCTTTTGGAAATAAGATACTTTAGATATGAAAGTCCAGACCATCCTATAACGTAGAGTGATTTGAGGTTTGCAATAAATGTACTACACAAAGGAACATATAAGACCCTCAACTCATTTAAACCAATTTTTCCTTATTTGCTTTAGTGCAGTGTCTCTACTTTTACTGGTAAGAGGCCTGCGCCATTGACTTGCAGATTTTGGATAAGTCCCACAACGCATTTCCACAAAATAAAAAACTGCATATCAGCCCATGATGCACAATCCTGCATGTATACACTTGATACTACTTAAAGAAACTGTGCTCTCAAAAGTACCAGCTCAGCACTATGAAATGCAAAAGCCAGGCGTGTATACATGGAAGGTGACAGGTCTGACACGATCTTTTGAAATGTGAAGTTTTCAGGGTGTGTAAAATGGAAACGATTTTCCCTCATTT
Organism: Pezoporus wallicus; assembly: GCF_028554395.1. Taxonomy (NCBI): domain Eukaryota; kingdom Metazoa; phylum Chordata; class Aves; order Psittaciformes; family Psittacidae; genus Pezoporus; species Pezoporus wallicus. The sequence continues at coordinate 77,542 of NW_026635844.1, forward strand.
ATTAGCACCATGTGGGAGTAGGAATAAAAAACCCAAATATAAAATGCTGGTCCAAAACATGAGAAGGGACTTGCAACGTTTTTTGCCACATGGCATATGTGTCTTTGAAGTGAGAGGCAGGCATGTCACGCACCTTTCTTTGAACTGAGGTGCTGCAGAGGGTAGCAGTGACATGGCACAGCTTGGTGGCTTTCCACAGCTGAAGCTGCAGGTATGTGACACGCCTGTTCCTCCACTGAGGTGTCGCACAGCTCTGCACGTTCCTACTGTCTTTGTCTTTTGGAGCACAGGCTGTGACAACAAACACAATTGATGAGCAGAGCCAGCACAGAGATAATATACGTAATATGTGACATTAGGGTGTCCAAATTTGTGTCTTTCTTATTATGGGTTAGGATGCTTTACCTCGAGCATAGGAATGCATTTTATTTATTTGTTTCAGGTGTTTCTGTGCCATCTGTCGTTATCACATATGTCAAGAGATATGTCCTTTGCAAAATATGGTTCCTGCTTGAGGGAAGTAACAAAATACATGAGATAACAAAATAACCAGGAAGCTTATGTTTGTAAATTGCCTTAATCACGCATTTTCCAATCGAATACATGTTCATATGTATGTACCAACATACTCAGTTTTAATTGTTACTATTTATTAAAGCCCTATTGCATGTGTTTGCTATGTCTTTCCACAGATTTCCTTCAGTTGCATCCACTTAAGAAAAAAATTATGAAAGCGATTTGGTCCTCAACAAAAAGAGGAGAATCCTTTCCCTCTGGAAATGGTAAAGGATTTCTAAGGAGAAAAACACACAGTGAACAATAAGACTCATAATATTTTAATTATTTTTGCAGTACCTATTTGGGTATTGTTTGAAACACTTAGCTTACAGTATTGCATTTATCTAATCTTATCTAAAGTACAGTGATAATTATCAGCCCAGTATAATATATGGTTTACAGACAAACATGGCATTAATAATGGTTAGAGCCAGCTATTTCAGTGTTTCACATATTAACTTCTGTAATTTTTTTCATTAAGATTTAGATCTTAATAAATAATTGTACATGTGGCTTAGGACAAAATGAAGGCACAGTGTTCTTAAAATAGATATACATAAAATCTTATTGTAAATAAAGCATCCCTGCTGAGGTGAAAATGTTAGTTTCTTTTAAATTATTTATCTACGAAGATTTTCTGCCTTCTTTTGTGCTTATTTCATATTGGACGTCCTAAATACTGTCCTCTAATAATTTACCTGCCACCTTTCCAATTATTTCTGTTTACTTTAACTGAAGTCACAAAGGATATTAATATGCTTTTGAAACTAGTAAAATATGCACATTGATCAAACGCAGATATTGATTTTTAAAGACTTTCAAATCCATTTGGGTGTTGGGGAGAGTGGAAATAAAAGATGAGTCTCTTGTTTCTAGAAGGTGGGACAAGAGTGAAGTGCATTGTTGCTTGTTTGTGTTACAAAGTCTATGTTCTAACCATTTATGTGTGGCAGTGCAGAGTGGATCCTGTGTGCTGGTGGAGACCTCCATCCTTCAATGGAAAGAAAAGTGCTTTGCCTGGCTGAGAACCAAAACCATGTTTTGTTCCTCTACCCAAAAAGGCTCCAAGTCAAGGAGAAATATACTCCACAGAAAATGCTGCAGCATGCTGTCAGTACGCAACAGCTGTGCTTCACCATGTGCTGATCAACATGGCTTGATGTACATGTGGCTTGTTCTTAGAGGGTGCTCTGCTCCTTTCCTACATAACTATGAGGTCCTTTTTTTGCATTTGTGTTGGTGCTGACATTTATGCGGTTGTGTGGTCAGCTGGACCAGAGACCATGCACCTGCAAATTAATATTTTTCCATTTATTTTTATTCACTCATTTTCTCATTTTCATCTAGATCAGTTGCCTATTGGTAGGCTTAGGATGTATAAATCGTCTAAAGCTGGGCATTGCAGAAGATGGGCACCCACTGCAAACAGTTTTACAGTGCAAAAGAGATGGTCAAGGAATGACAGAACCATAAATGTCATGGCAAATAAAAACTTATTTATCATAATTTGTTCAAATATACAATTTAGGACTACATGAATGAGTTTAGCAACTAACACTTAAAACCAAGGATTGAATACATTTTCAGTACAGCATATAGTGAGACTTTTTCTTTTTTTTTTTTTTCCAAAGCACAATATGGAAACAAATATTTGTTAAAAAGTAATAACATATATTCATGAAAGAAATTCTCATTGGCAACTATTAAGCACAGTGACAATTCTGTCTCAGATATTTCCTATGCTGAAACTGCCACAAGAGTTTACAGAAGGAAATATCGTTGTGTCCTTTCCATCTTTCCCGCTTTCTCCAGGCACCTGCTTTTGGCCACTATGAGAGGCTGGATACTTGTCTGGATGGACCTCTTCAGTATGATCCATTCTTATGTACTTAACAAATGTAGAGGTTTTTTTATGCTGCTATGCCAATATATTTCAACTTTTTAGCTAGTAAGGACAGAAGGTTGTTTTGTCCAACTGACATTTCAGTGCTTGCCTTCTGTGCTGGGAATTGCTGGTATGGGTGTCAGTTCAGACCATTTGTGTGGTAATTTTATATTGTGAAATCTTCCTTTGGGAATTGAGACTATAATAATAACAGCATATTTAAAAGACTACGAGGGAGGTAATTTTAGACAAAACAGTCAAATGGAACATTTTTATTCAGACTGGGAAAAAAAAAACACCAAACAATCAAAACCAAAACCCCAAAACAAAAATAATAAACAAAAGGGGTAAAATGAGGAAAATGCTGTGATATATGTGCATACCCCCTTTCTTTCAAAATGTTTCCAAAGGTTCTGGTGTACATTGTGTTTTATAGCAGCACGCTTTATGGAATAATTATGTAAATAGTCACCAAGGAAATAAGCATCAAGTATTTTAATATATTAAGAATGCAAGGCCAAGCTTGAATTTTGGGTGGAACATCTTGTTTTCAGTTTTGGTTTTGGGTTTTTTTCTGAGATCGATCTAAGATGAGTTAAAATTTTGAGAACTCCTATTTTCTAAATGAACAATAATTTCTTCTCTTCTCCAGTTTATGAGTCATGTAGGAAGCTGTCGTCTAAATTCATAGACTAAAAATCTTACTCTTTGTATTAAAAGCTATGTAATTGCCACAGCATTCATTTGGTGGAACTGCTCAGGAAGAAACAACTGAAGTCAAACCTCAGACACTTTCACCTGTTACCTCTGTTTAAGAAACATTGCCTAGAAATTCTGAAAATATAAAACTCTACTAGGTAGTTCCTTATTTCTTAGGTCTGGTATCAGACTGTATATACTTCTCCTGGCAACAGTGTTCAGAATCTGAGCCAATTTCATAATCTGGAAGTGACCTGAATTGAGTTTTTACATGGTACCACTTTTATCCTTGTGCCTAGTTTAAAGTACAACATATAAACCCCATAGTAATCAAATAGAAAAGTGCTATATATACAAGTGTACATCAAGAATTATTTTGTAGATTTTTCTTTTTTAAAAACTAATTGTTTATAGACAATTAGTGCTACATTATTTTGGCTTTAAGGGTACACACAGGAAATTTAAAAGGATCAGCTCAGGACTCAATGATGAAAAGTCTTTTCCAACCTAGAAAACACTATGATTCTATGGAGAGCATGTTGCAATACTGCTGGAAGAATCTATTTCTTATGCGCAATGCCAGTGATGGCATTGGAAGACACATTAACTGAATGAGTCTTCCTCTGTCTCCACACAGATATGTTCATATTCTCAAAGGGGTAGTTCTCCAGTCCAAGCTGTTGAGAAACATTCCTTGTTTACAGATTAGATTTATATAAAAACATATTTATTTGCACACACCACAGAAAGATGTGAAACTTGGATTTTTCCTTGGCACAAGTGAGAATAAGTAGATTATGAATAATATTGCCTGTGAATGGCTGTTGTAAGTAAAGTTAGTAAAGTTGGGAAGTATTACTCTGATACTTCATGGGCAGTTTGCTATATGTGTGAATTATCTGCTACATTAAGTGCTTGAAGATTGAATGCGCATTTACTACTCCATACCATTTCATTTAGCTTGTTCCTAAACGGGTAAGATAAGTACTTATGAAGTGTACTTAGTGCCTAGCTCCCATAGCGTTTTACCTCTTTTCTCCTCTTCCCACCCAAGGGTTTCATCCAGAACAACATTTAAGCAAATCCTTTACTTGGTGGTTGGTTTTTTTTTGTGTGTTTGTTTGTTGTTTTTTTTGTGTGTGTGTGTATGTGTTTTTTTGGTTTGGTTTGTTTTTTTATGTAAGCACACTCATTTCAGTGGCTCTTGAGCAGGCTTTTGAAGCTGAGTGTATGGTAAAGGTCTTCCTTGAACTAAGATGCTTTTCTAGTTCATCACAATTAAACCCATTATATCTTCTGAGGTTCAAGTATACATTGCTATTTACTGCTGAGTAAATACTTAATATCAGGATGTAAATGTATAATCCTACTAAATGTTGAGATTTTATTAATTCCCCCTGACTTCCTAAGACTGACATGATTCTAAATGCATTACTCTACATACTCCTGACTTCCTAGGACAGGTATTATTTTGTATGCTCTGGCCAATTGCTTAAGCTCCGATAGAGATCAAATGATCTGATAATTTTAGGGTTACCTTCTCTTAAAGGATGTGTAATGGTATCATAGATTTTATCTGAAAGGAAATCTAATATAGAAAAACTAGAAATGTATGGTGCATGCTGCATGCTAGCACAAAAGTTAATTTATGTTTTAAGTAAAATCATTCCTATATGCAGGATTTCTTTTATCTGACAACTTCTACTGGAAATAATAATATTATTTTAAATGTTTGGGGGTTTTGTACAGAAGGTAAATTATTTCTATTAATGGTTATTTTTGTTGAATTTATAATTTTCTCATTATGTGCAGGCTCACACTTTCATCCCTATAGCTCCAATAGTGTGCATGGTTCTCATTGCACATATCAATACAGCCTATTTTTAAAAGGGCTTTTGGGCTCAGTTGCATTTTTTGTAGGAAGATTATACAAGTATACATGGTTAGTGTAGCATCCAGCAATGGAGATATGCAATAGAAGTCCATGCATACATTGTTAGTCAGATTGCATGAAGATTTGAAGCAGAAAAGATGTTAGCTCAGCATAATGAATGTCTGCCAGCCATTTTTTATAATGACTAGCTGCAGTTCTTATTGTATGTCAAACCTTATGCTGTGCTGTACAGTTAGCTTTCTTGTTTGGCACAATCAAATGATGTAACATGTCCCTAGAAGTCTAGCTGGATCAAAGACACGTACAACAGGGTGGATTTTTTCTGCCAGTAGTATTGCTGCATATGTTGCTAAAATATAATGCAGGTGATAACAAATACATGATCGCTTATCATTTGTAGTGCATTCTTCCTGCTATGTAGTAAAGACATTACAAGAATGGACAGCTTTGCTTGCCACAAAAGGAATGTTTAGATATTAAGTAGACCAGCGGGTGTTCAAAAATCCCTTTATAATTGTAATATTGACCTATGCTCATTGATGCAAAAAATCCAGGTTAAAAAGAAAGTGCTTTCCTTTTTGTGTGTTAACGAAGTACGCCTTTTGTTTTTCTTTTTTTTTTCTTTTTTTTCACTGAACTGCTCATTAAAGAGCAAAGATTTCAAGTTAAGCCAGCAATCTAAAGCAGTAGCTGAAATGCAATACAGTTTTGCCTATTTTGGAGACTATGTAAGACATGGGAAGCTCGCTTATGCCTATTCCCAATGTAAAATGTATAGCAGCACAGAAGGACAATAGAGCTGTATGGTATGTGTATTCACTTTGGTGATAAATGACTCATTTCTTCTTCAGAGGATTATTAAAAGAGTTCTCTGGAGGAATAAAATGGTGGAAGTCACACATTTAATAGCTCAGGTACAAAGAGTCAGATTGTGCCAGTTGGCAAAAGTTAGCAGGAAGCTGTCACAATAAATGGCAGCAGCTGCTCATAGTTCTAAAGAGTATGTCCCAGTCAGAACTGAAAACTGATGGCATCTACATTAATACTACCTTAATGGTCCATCTGCTGCTCCATAGGGTCCCTAGCTGCTGTATGGAGTCATAGGCATTTGACAGGCAGTCTCTGTATGCCAGACACACATTGTGCCAAATGTTTTAGGCTGCTTTGTATCATTCTGATCCGTCAAACTTTCCCTATCATTTATCAGGCAAAAGGGTTATAGGGGATTTTTTTCATTTTCTTTTTTATTCATACACATCAATGGCTTTTAGCAGTTGGGGCAGCTATGAATTTGGAAGAAAAGTTATTTTGGTTACTTTTTTTTTTAATTGTAAGAATGGAGAATAACCTCAGCTGCTTGATAAACTGTATGCTATGTTAACAAAGCAGTGTGATAAACCCTGTAGAGAAATCACTAGCTATTTGCCATATCATTTAAATATTTTTATTGTAGCAGGTAGAAAATGAAATAACAAATAACCATTAAAGAAATAAGAGTGTTTTGACAGGCTCACTAACACACACTTGCTAAGAAGCAGTTTATTTCTAAATACACTGTTGCATAAATATTTTTTAAAAGGCAGTCATACATGCATCCATAAACCTTCAGAATTTTTAACAGTAGTGTTAAGGAAAGATTTATTTAATTGGTGATGAAGTTATTCTATAACTGTATATAGAACTTATTCTATAACTATAATGGCTGTTTCTTATGTAGAAGGTATCAGAATAAAACTCATTTTACCCCTGGAACATGAAAACTGTATACTTTCTTATCATCTTTAATGTCATAAAGTATGTACAATTTTAATTTATATAACATATTGTATTGGTTAAAGTATCAACAGTGTTAGAAAGGTTTGTAAAACTGTGCCACAGTATTGTCTAAATGTGAAAGTGAGCAGAGCTGTACAATATCTGTTACATTAAACTATCTACTGCCTTTGGTCATTTTATATCTTGCAAAAACCCAAGTATCATTATTTGACTGTATCTTGTTTCCAGAAAGCAGCCTATTCCCACTAAAATTGGAAAGTTTCACAATTCTTTTTTTTTTTTTTTTTGTGGTTGTATATCTCCAGGGAAAATGCATTGTCTCTTTAAATTTGTCATATGTGCGAAAATGTTGAAGTTAGCACAGAAAATCACCCAGGATATCAGTAACGATCAAGGTATAAATACTTAGAGAGATCACGATGTCAGCAAAAATGTCACCACTACCTTTTGCAGTGCATGTTGTGATTTTCTTAGCTAGATTCATTCAAATCAGCCAGGTGCTTGAAAATGCATGATATTGCTTTTTGCTCTTTTGTTTTTTCTTCTTTTTTTTTGGACTGACTAAGCCATGAACTATGGAAAATCAGTGAATGACTCTGATTCAGTCTTTGAGGAAAACCTGTACGTTTTTCTCCTTTTTACTTTCCTTTCAGTTAGTCATGAGAAAACTGGTCAACCATGGCAAGCATTGGACTCAATATTGTGCATGGTATCTGAGATATTTTGCATTATTCTGTACTTCTGAATATAACTGCCTAATGACATTTTCTAAATGGAAAGCTGGCTTGTGTTGCCCTGCCCTACCACCATCGACTGTTTTCTTCTTGTATCTTCACTTGAAGATGCCACCTTATTCTATTTCTTGCCTTTACTGCCCCAATATAAATAATAGGTTAAGTAACTTACACAGTGCTTATAAATGAGTGTTTAATTGCCAGGAAGCCATTCTGCAAAGGAAAGTGTATGCTCTGGCATTCAGAGTTACATTCTAGCTCTTTAGAATGCAAAAAGGGCACATGCAGGCACAAATGTGTAGGCTGCAAACCAAAGGAAATTATGCCAATAAAGAGCCTGCAGCTCCAGGAAACTTCTATCAAAGACATTTCCTCTGATTTCCCCAAATTTACAAAGCTGTCTTGATTCAGTGGCAGGTGACATATATGGTTAATGAATTTTAAGTGTAGGATTCATTAGCTGCTTTTAATTCAACAAAACACACATTTTTGGTGGTGAATAAAGCACCAGGGTATGGCTGAGTGTCTTGGTACCTCTTTGCTAACCAGCTGTGCCTGGCTGGAACCAGAGAGCCAGGAGCAGGTCCATGGGGTCACATACCCAGTGCCTTGGACATTGGTTGTACACAGACTCATACCTATGCTGTTTGGTACTCCTGCACAGGACCTCTTGGGCAGAAGTCCAGGACCCCAAGACTGTGCAAATTAAAGGCGATCAGTGCAATTTTTAAAAGTGTTATAGATTTGCCTCAAAGAAGATTCTTTTCTATGTTCCCATTGAACAAAACATTAGATGATTTTGAGCACAGCTGGTAATGTAAGTGGCCATTCAATAAGTTATGGTGGACCCTCTCTAGAGATCTCTGGTCTGTACTCTCTTTGTAGGGTGCAGAATGGAGGGTGCTCCCTGCCTTTTGAGATCGTTCCTCTGATAACTGTAAGTTTACCTGCTCTTAGATCAGAACTTAATTAAATCTCAGACTTCATATCTATTTTACCCTTTACATCTAAAAACATATATGTGTTCTTGTGTGGGTTCCCTATGCACCAGAGACTTTAGAAGAGCCACCCATTACCTCTGCCAGCTGTAATTCACCTGTGGTATTCACCTGAATATGCTATTTGTCTTCACAATTGTAGATTTTCACCTAGTTTCCTACCATTGCCTTGTTGCAAAGATAGGTGTCTGCTTATTGCCTTGGGGTATTTTTATTTTAATTTTGCCCCCATTTTGACAAACTTAGGTCCTTTTTCCTAAATGTGCAGCTATCCAAAAAGTGTGCAAAGACTTGTTTGTGTGTGCAGCACAAATCCCAACAGCTGGGTGCTCTACACTTGACGTGAGCAAGTCCATGCACCAGGGGAACTTCTGTTGATATAAGAAAACAGTGAAATCTTCATACAGGTCTTCTACAAGGCTTTTTAAAGATTGTTTTCCAGAGCTCAGCCAGCATTTAGTGCAACCAGTTGAGGAAGTCTGGAAATCATTTATCCTCATTTGCCTGGACTAAAGATTGAGTGATGGGATCAGATAAACTGCATACTGACAGGAGAGGTAAGGTCCACGCCTGAAACTGTAGATAACAGTGTTTTTCCAGGATTTTAAGCTGAAGAGATGGTATAGATGGGAATCATATATTCAATATATATTACAATTCAATATATATACAGAAACTTCCTTTGTATTTTGATATTGAAGGGACATAATATGCTTTGTTTTAAAAAGAAAAATTTTGTCAGTGTTTATCTCTAGTGGGTGCTCCACTGAAATAATCTTTTCTGGTAGAAGAGAAAATTAAAAAAAAAAAAAGGAAAGGAAAGGAAAGGAAAGTAAAGGAAAGGAAAGGAAAGGAAAGGAAAGGAAAGGAAAGGAAAGGAAAGGAAAGGAAAGGAAAGGAAAGGAAAGGAAAGGAAAGGAAAGGAAAGGAAAGGAAAGGAAAGGAAAGGAAAGGAGAAAGAAAAAAGAAAAAAGAAAAAAAAAGGAAAGGGAAAAAGAAAAGAAAAGAAAAGAAAAGAAAAGAAAAGAAAAGAAAAGAAAAGAAAAGAAAAGAAAAGAAAAGAAAAGAAAAGAAAAGAGGAAGAGAAAAAAGATACCCAAAACACAGCAAAAACCCCTAAAGTCCTCACATTTTTACATGTTTTATTATAGCGATTTGAAGAATGAGACATTTAACCTGTAATCTCATTGATAATGACACTTGTAATGTAAACATCATGTTAATTTTAAGGGACTGTGCCCAAGTGAAGGCCTTAAAGAGGCTTTGATTTATGAACATATAGCCTTTATTAACATTGGTGACATCCACAGCAAGTACTTTGTGCAGACTATTCTACTAGTGAGCTATCACATAAATATTGACTAGGTATTCAGAGGGAAAAACCTCAGTAGGTAATGATTTAAAGGTGGTTTTGGTATGAGTTATAGAACTAAAGAGCAAAAAGTTTCCAAAAGAGATGCTAAAAATGCAAAATCAGAAAACTGTAACTATCTAATACATCAAATATTTAGAGGTAGATCAATAAAATGAAAAAGAACATGTGCACTAGAAAAAAGCTCTTAAAAGGCACATGAGGAAAAAATCTTTAATGGTGAAATTTTGACTTAGACTGATGTGTCTTTAATTTGCATAATTCCGCATGCATAGTGTGCAAGATAGTGAGTGAGAGCTTATGTCTTCATTATATCTGAACTACATCAGCTAGCAAATTGTCAATTTGAATTTTGAATTACTCTACACTTCAGAGATGATCACAAAGTAATATCTTTACAATATTTCTGTTAGCTGAAGACTTGGAAAAAAACCAAAACACCAGCTTTCAAGGAAAAAAAATAAAAAAGGTAGCCTTACTTCTCTGTCTCCCTATGTGCTCAGTCTTCCTTTTTCAGGTTTTTTAACTGATAACAGTAACTGCTAATAAGAACTGATGGCAGAGCAATGAAAGGTGTAGCTTGATTTATCAGCCTAAGCCTAAGCTGTGTTTTCTCTTGAGTTTCAACTGCTCACTGAAAACAAACAAACAAAATATATTATTTTGGTGGTTTTTTTCGTCAATCAGTACTAGAGATTGTGTTTATTTTCTTTTACTATTGCATATGCATTTAGAGTCTAAAAATAGCATTTCTATTCCCTTGCAGTTATTCATCTAGGATCATTTTTCTTATTTGTATACAAGATGCAACATCACATAGGACACTTTTCATGTATATATGGGACCTGATGGCTAATGGTCCTGGTTGTTAAAAGGATAATTTTAAGTGTGGGGTCAAAATGATAAACATAGGGTCCATGGGACCTGATGAAATTCATCCACGGATCCTGAAGGACCTGGCAATTGAAGCTGCTAAGCCACTGTTCATCATATTTGAAAAATTATGGCAGTCAGGTGAAATTCCTGACAACTGGCAAAAGGGAAATTCAACCCCCATTTTCAAGAAGGGGAAAATGGATGACCCAGGGAATTCCAGACCAGTAAGTCTTACCTCTGCCTGGCAAAATCTTGGAGCAGATTCTCCTGGAAGCTATGCTAAGGCACATCAAAAACAACAAGGTGCTTGGTGACAGCCAGCATGGCTTCACTAAGGGGAAACCCTGCCTGACCAACTTGGTGGCCTTCTATGAGGGGCTATGGAACTGATGGACAGGGGCAGAGATGTTGACGTCATCTACCTGGACTCGTGCAAAGGGGTCGACACTGTCCCACACGACATCCTTGTCTCTAAATTGGAGAGACATCAATTTGATGGATGGACCACTCGGTGGATAAAGAACTGGCTGGATGGCCACACGCAAAGAGTTGTGGTCTATGGCTCAATGTCCAGCTGGAGACCAGGACTCAGTGTTGGGACCGGTCTTGTTTAACATCTTTGTCGCTGACATGGACAGTGGGATTGAGTGCTCCCTCAGCAAGTTTGCCGATGACACCAAGCTGTGTGGTTTGGTTGATACACTGGAGGGAAGGAATGCCATCCAGAGGGACCTTGACACGCTTGTGAAGTGGGCTGATGCCAACCTCATGAAGTTTAACCAAGCACAAGGTCCTACACCTGGGTGGGAGCAATCCCAGGCACAGCTACAGGTTGGGCAGAGAAGAGATTCAAAGCAGCCCTGTGGAGAAGGACCGGGGAGTGTTGGTCAATGAGAAAATGAACATGAGCTGGCTTCAGTGTGCGCTTGCAGTCCAGAAAGCCAACCGTATCCTGGGCTGTATCAAAAGGAGCATGACCAGCAGGTGGAAGGAGGCGATCCTGCCCCTCTACTCTGCTCTTGTGAGACCTCACCTGGAGTACTGTGTGTAGTTCTGTTGTCCTCAACATAAAAAGGACATGGAACTGTTGGAACAAGTCCAGAGGAGGGCCACGAGGATGATCAGGGCACTGGAGCACCTCCCGTATGAAGACAGGCTGAGGAAGTTGGGGCTGTTCAGCCTGGAGATGAGAAGGCTGTGTGGAGACCTCATAGCAGCCTTCCAGTATCTGAAGGGGCCCTATAGGGATGCTGGGGATGAACTCATCATTAGGGACTGTAGTGATAGACAAGGGGTAACAGGTTCAAACTTAAACAGGGTAAGTTTAGATTGGATATAAGGAAGAAGTTCTTTACTGTAAGGGTGGTGAGGCACTGGAATGTGCTGCCCAGGGAAGTTGTGAATGCTCCATCCCTGGCAATGTTTGAGACCAGGCTGGATGAGGCCTTGGATGACATGGTTTAGTGTGAGGTATCCCTGCCCAAGGATGGGGGGTTGGACCTAGATGATCTTAAGGTCTTTTCCAACCCTAACTATTCTATGATTCTAAGAAGGGTGCTTTCTGTGTATCTTCAGGTCTAGTCACATCTTTCACTGCGGACTGGCTAACTGTATTTATCAACTGGCCGACGAAGCCTAGTCTTTGAAGTAGCTTTTTCATCACGTTTATTTGAAGATTTTCATTCTTGTGGTTAGAATGTGAATTTTGTTCCTAAACATGTTGCTGTAACAGCTGGGAGACTTGTTTTCAGTCTGAATTTATTTATGACCAATTAATCCCATTTGTTCTTCTTCCCGTATTCTTGTACAGCGTATTTTTCCTTTGTTTTCTTTCCCTCTGCTCTTCTTTTCTGATATACGTAGAAAACCTTTTCCCACCCTCTCCCCACATTCACCAGTTTTTGTTTGTTTCTAATTAAGCTTAACAAATCACATAATTTCAGTGTTTTGTAAAAGAGGTTCTCTATTTTTCTGATCATCCTGGTAGTCATTCTCTGCAAATGTTCCACTTTGTATTAATCTCTCTTGAAATGCATGGCCAGAATGTCATGCAATATGAAATAAATGAAAATAAATAAATGAAAATAAGTGAAAATAGATAAATAAATAAATGAAAATGCATGTGAAAGCAAGAAGTACTTGGAGCAGTAACATTAATGTTCTCTTGGGTCTAATAAGAACACATTTTAGGATTATGTTGGGCTCTTTTCAAGGCTGCGTTACACTGGTGCCTTAGCCTGTGACCAACTAGTGCAAAAAAGGAACAGAAGGAGATCTGGTTGTTTCCAGCTGATGAGTTGGTGTATGTTTGGTTTATGCAATTACATAGCCAGCTGCTTGGAATTTGTCATTTGCAGGAAAATTCAAGAGGCAGCAAAGAGTATGCACAGAAGACTGAAATTTTGGCTCAAGTGCAAAATGTGAATGTGAGCATTTAAAGCATCCAACAACCAGGCCTGTTGCATGACTGTAACATAGAGAGAGAACATCTGTAAAGTGTGGAAATGAATGTATGCCTGGATTTTGAATTTTAAGTGAATTTTAAAGTATTTAGGTTAGATTTGAGCATGTTTCTCCTACTTAAAAAAAAAAAAAAAGTGTTTTTGAAAATAAGATGTATCCACAGTCTCAATAGCATTAATGTAAGGCCTATGAAATGTTCTGAATCTCTGTATGTCCCATGATGTCTATTTTTAACCAAGGCTTGAGAAGTATCTGCATGATGTCCATTGAATGATGATTAACTTCATCAACGAACTGCAGCTAGCCAGCTGTGGGTACATTTAGTGAAGAAATATCTGTTGTATCTTTTTCTTTCTTGCCCTTCCAAGTACTGAGTATTGGTGCAGAATGCTAGTAATTATCTAGCAATCTATGGTTGGATTAAACCAAAATTTGGTAAACCAAACTACTTTAATTTATGAGTGTTAGAGATGTGGCAGGTAAATTAATTTAATGAATTAGGACTCAATCTCCTAATTTCCTTTATTATGATTGTATTATGCTTTCAGACAAGAATGAAGCCAGTCCTTATGGCAAAATCTAGCCTGGTAAAATAAAATCTTCTGTAATGGAGTTTAATGAGGGACCAACATCTCTGCTGGGAAACTGCTCAAACTGCATAGCCTCATACACAATCTGCTATGACCCTCTGTACCAACATCACCAGAGACCTGTAGCTAGCAGGGACCAAATCTGTTCTGACCATTTAACAGCGCAGGTGTTTAAGTTGCTGTGCTCAAGACTGGGCAACTGGGTATGGGAAGGGGGTGAGAACAGTGGCAAAAGAAATCTGATCCAGACAGCCCAAATCCAGAAATTAAGCAGAAATAATTTTTCATTAGAAAACATGGATCTTAAAAAAAATTATAGTACTTCTTCACTGGGAAGGTAGTGAAGCCCTGGCACAGGTTGCCCAGAGAAACTGTGGCTGCCCCATTCCAGGCAGTGTTCAAGGCCAGGTTGGATGGGGATTGAAGCAGCCTGGTCTAGTGGAAGCTGTCCCTGCCCATGGCTTTAAGGGATGCCTTTAAGAGCTTTAAGGTCCCTTCTAACCTAAACCATTCTATGATTCTCATACTTGACTGAATTTAGTTTTCTGGACTTTTAAACAGACTTCTCTCATTCTACATGCAAATGCATGCCAAATGAATTAGCTAAGGGAATAGTCCAGTACTTATCTCTCAAGATTATTGAAATTCCTCCTGAACTAGGCAGGGCAGGTGAATGATGTAAAGTTTTTTTTCTGGGAACACAGTACCATACAGGCTGCTGGATATTTTGGACATACTGGTTCTCTGATTATTTCAATCAACTGCAAAACTGGGATATTCTTTTTCTATGAGAGAAAAATCATTCAAAACGTTTTCTGCCCATATTTAATTTCATTTTAAGGGTCTCATTTTTAACAGAAAATATGAACATCTCTTTCACACTCTCGAGGAGTGAACCTTCATTCTTCACCCTCAGTCCTGCCAGAAAGGGAGAACGAGCTGCCAATATCTTCTAGCAACACTTAAGAAAATATGAGAAGAAATTGGCCTTGTTTTTTGCTTAGAAAAATGTACACAACTTTTCCATGATACCAGGCCTATTTTAGGAATGACAGACCTATAAAAATACCTCATGTTTTTATGTACAGTTTATGTATATATAATATATATATATACACACATATGTATATCAGATATTGCTATTGTGTCCAGCTATTCCAGGTCTGCTTGGTTAAACTGGATAATCTTTGCACAAAGAGGGGTACTTATCAGGACCCTGCACCAAAGGTCTTGCTCAATGTTTTTGTCTCTCTACGTATTTGACATGGTATTTTTTACTGATATTATGAAGATTACATTAGTTTCCAAACAGTATATATTTTTTAAAGATTACTCATTGCCTAGTGGTTAACATTTTCACACTGTATAACATTACAGGCATTTTCTCTGAAACTGTCAGCATTTTGTCAGCCAAAGCAAGCTTTAATAAAAGTCAGACTCTGACAATTTTCTGGAATAACCCAGAGCACAGCTTTAAGTGTCTATGTGAACAGGATGTGAAGGTTGGATCTCCTGATGAAAATTAGCGTGAGCCACTCCTGCACTCAGCTGACACCTACATTTCAGTTTCCTCTGTGCTGGTGCATGCTATCAGGTCTAGGCACTTAGAAGGAAGCTGTCACTCACTTTAGCTAATCAATCAAAGTTTGTCATATTCCTGTATGTTTTCACTAAAAACCCAAACTGGGACACCAGATGTGGTGAATACATGGACAGTCTATGTTTTTGTACAAAAACATCTGATGTGACAAAAGAGCAATGAAAAGCAAGTTTGGCTTAGAGTACATGCTTTTTTTGTCATATGCACACTCATGAAATGTTTTCATTACCTATATCTCTCTGAGACTACCATCACTAATTTAATTTGAGAAAAAAATTCCCCAGCTATTTTATTGCAAATTGTGTCTAGCAAATTGGTTTTGCTAGTCTTTCATAGTAGTTAGAAGAAGAAAGCTTGGTTAAGGAATAAATGAAGTATTTATTAATATAAGTCTCTTCTCTAGACTCTCAATTTGCAACCAAATTACTGATGGTAAATAAAACTGAGATCCTTCTCTGAAAGAGCATAAGATATTTTGACTCTGTGCTGCCCCTCCTCACCACCACTTCCTTTCATTTTTCTTGTGTGCCAGGCAGCAATAGCTGCTTCCATATTGCCCTATAAAGTTCTTTCTGAGCATTTATAGGTGAAACTCTCAATATATTACCAAAAAACTCCCACTGCAGTCATTTATAATAATGCAAATTTTCATGAGACCTGTGCAGAAAATGCATGAGATGGTGGCAAGGAAAAGCAGGTGTTTAAAATGACCCTTTCTGTTAGAGGGGATGAGAAAAATACAAATTGTTGGTACTTCTACTTAGGATGAACTTTTATGTCAGCTGTCTACCTACAGGCACGCTGTTATTGTAAGTTTTCCATGGTACTTCGTAGTCATAATGGCTTGAAAATAGCAAGTGATTGAGCTTCTTAAGAGGCAACCTTAACAGACAGTTTTACTCTTCATTTGGAAAAGAGATGAAAAGCAGTGACAGGTAGACACTGAAGGGGAGAAAAATCTCTATATTGATCTATTACAGAAAGCTTACAGCTGTAAATATGACACTCATGTTGATTTTTACTGGGATCCCATTCCCTAGATCCACAAGGACAAGTCATACAGTTCAGAGCTGTTGACACCTACTGGGAGAAGGGCTATTCATGCTCAACGCTTGATACTAATTTCCCTTCCTTATGTTTAGATTAGATTAACTATGGGCCTAAATGCACCTACTGAAAACAGTAAAGCTTTTGAGGGGCTAGCCTATGTGGTTTTGATGTGCTAGTTTTTGTGTTGCTCTCTAAAGATTAGAAGTGTTTTCTGCAAAACCCTTGGATATACGTTGCTCCAAAATACCTCTTTATTAAGACATCAGCAGAAAGGTAACAGGAAGTACAGAAGTGGCTTAGAGGCTGGATGAAGAGAACAAAAATAATCATGACAAAAAAGGGAAAAGAGATAAAGCATCCTCCATCAAGGAAAGTAACAGATTTAGTCTTGGCTTCTTCTGTTTAGACGAAAATTGCCACTGCTTTTAAGGAAGCTATGAGGCTAAATTGATCCAATTAAAGAAACATTTACAGACAGTGAAGTCATGTGAATAAACAGCCACATTCTGCCGTTTCACTCCCCGCCATGTCCTCATCCCAGTTATTCTGGTCCATACTTTCAAATGAATCCTTAAACTAGAGCACACTGTGAACTTTCTGTGCAGCTGCAAGCTGCCTGAATCTAACAGCCTGATATGAATGCAGAAGGTTAGTTCTGAAAACTTGACCTGTAAATGCAATAGGTCAATTCAATACATCCACAATTCTCTCACCTTTTGTGTTTATTCCTGTCTTTCACAGGGCATATAGTGGTGTTTTGTGGTGGTGGTTTGGTATTTTTTTTATTATTTATTTTAATGACTGAGTCTTTATCCTGTTATATGAACAAAATTATACTAATATTATCATTCATTTTGAATAGAAATGAGAAAAAAGTTCTAATTGATCTCTTCATTCAAATCCATATAAAATAAATATAGGGAAAGATGAGTTATAGTCAGATCTCCTGGTAGAAAAGCTGACAGAGAATTTTTATGAGAATGGATCTCTCCTTGACAGATTTCCAGAGCTTCATGTTTTTTTCATCCAGGTTGAAAATAATTTATCTTCTTATTTTAGTATTGTGCTGCTTCTGGTCCTAGCCTAAGCAATAAGGAGAAAAGGTGCATAATAACAACTGCTATACAGAGCGATAATTTGAAGTTTTATTTAATTCTGACTCCTGATGGTGGTGCAAGTAAAAACCTTTCTTTTGCTGTAGTTCATACAGACAATATGTGGGTTTTAGTAATGTGTGGCTCAGCAGTTGATTTTTCCATTTGTAGTTCAGATTTCTTTTTTCTTTTTTTTAAACAGCTGACATATTTTGGGTCAGATACACTCATATGTATTCATAAGACCCTTAGAAAAAGTTTTGACATTTAAGGTCCTACCCTTGCAAGTGGGTTTTTATGATGCTGAAATCCTGGTCAGCACTGGACCCACTTAGCAGATGGAGAACTGTTAAGTCTCTATAAAGAAGAATTAGTAATATACTCAGTTGCACCTTTTGTTTGTTATTTTTTACTTGTTTTAAAGGTTTCTCTGTCAGAATCACAACCTTGAGAGACATCTCGTCCCCTGAGAGTTGCTAAAGACTGTCCAGGTTATGGGGAGAAAAGAATAAAACCAAACTGATATCTATTATTTAAAGTGCAGTACTCAGCTCCTTTTTTCAGTTTCTTGGTAGAAAATTAAACATTTAGAGCCTAATTCAAAAACCAATGGGTATATTAAATACCTGATGATCAATCTTATTTGACAAATTCTACACTAGTATTAAGGAAAGTCAGATTTTTTGTGTCATGCTTGAATGGCTGAGTCTTGCATTTTTCACTGCATGATAGGAAAATTCAAGTTCACCTTACTGCAGACTCATAAGAAACTTTTGTTTCTGCTTATTTAAAAACCTATCAGGACTGGTGCCATGTGCTTATCAGGAGCTAGGAAACTGGTTACCTAATTGGTCAAGCCTGTTCTGATACTGGAGTCCTGGTATGGTTTTGTATTGAAGGAAAACTATTTTCACTGTAAGGCTTGTGTTCCTTTTTTGTTTATTTTCCTGTTGTAGGAACTAGGTTCCAATGGACTGAGAGATAAGGAAATACAGACTTTTTGTTTTCAATTAATGAAGCATTTAGTTACTCATAATTTTATCCCAATGTACCTAAAACCTATCCAATAATATAGTCACAGTAAAAAAATTTTAATTCAAAATAGAAGTTAAAGGTTTTTTTAAATTTATTTCAGAATATGCCTATCACACCTTTTGATTTATTACTGCCATATGTAATTCCTCTCAGCCTCACTATTGCTCTGTATTTTAAGTGATTGAAATATCTCAATTGAAAAAATTTCAAAAGCAGAATGTTATAGTCAACCATAAATCAGTTTTTCCTTTGAAAATAAACACAACTATGTGTCAAAGCAAATTCTGAAGTCTTGTACAAATTATATGTCCCATTTATATGAGTATTGCTAATTGTAGAAGACTGTCCACACTTAAAATGATACACCCTCAAGTACCCTTAAAAACAGTGGGATTCATAAACACATCTATATTTCTATCTTTGGGTAGTAGGCTTTCTGTTAAATTAGACGCACTGATGATTCCTTGTTAATTTTTTCAGTAATATGAACCAGTAAATGGATTAGAGTATTTGAAACAGGTGTGGTTGATCAGCTTAGGTTAAAGTGAAAATCAGAGGCTGGCCAGCTATATGCTTACAAACACAGACAGTTTATCTGTTCAGTATCTGGTTCATAGTTTTGAATGAAATATTGTCAGTCATACTGGATCTGTACCTATAGAGTGCTTTGGTTAAGCTGAGCTGCTATTGTTTAAGTTGCAAAGCTAACTTATGGTTTTCATCCTTCCATTAAGGTAATATGATTCTGCAGAGCCAAACTCAAAACACTGTGAGGTTTTTTTCATTTGGAACTTTAGTGGAAAATATTTCCCACTTTAATGTTTGGTCTAAGCAGGATTACAAGAGAGCCTGAGAGAGCATGAGTCTTGTCATGTGCCACGATCCTTTGCTCTGGCACAGATGAGAAGAGCAACAGGCTCTAATACACAAGTTTTATGTTGAACAGCCAGGTAACTTCATACATTCAACTACAGTTGTATGAAATTAATCTAAGATCATAACAGCTTTTGTCAATTTAACTTAATGCGCTTAGCTCCTTTGCCATTACCAGCTGTAGTGTAGAAGCTGAGTTACAGCCAATGTATGGGGAAGAAGAAAATGTAGCATTATTAGGTAAAAAACTGAACCTCATGTTAGAGAATGAGATCCCTGTGTCCCAGAAGTAAAAGGAAGGAGGAAAGACATTTTTTTCAGGAGATAATTCCACTATTGAGAAAGATGGAAATTCTTTATCCCAGTGAGGAGCAGGAAGCTGAAGAAGAAAGGTAGCAGGTCTCCTTGAAAATAAAATGTATCTTTGGTTCAGATAAATGGTTTGGTAAATTTTCCAGTAAAGCTTTCGGGATATTGTAATTTCAGAAATCTCCAGTTATTCTGGAAATTGTTTTAGATAGGCTTTGCTTTTGACACAGACTGACTCTGCCCCTGTGGGGTATTGTGCCCGCAAAGAAACTGGACTAAATCTAACAGTTTGGATCAGTGTCTAGAATATGGTGATCACAGAGTAGAGTCAGTAGAAATTAAAAGTGGGCACATTTAATGTGGACAAGTTAATATGTTCATATTTGAACATGGACAAGTTAATATGTTCATATTTGAACAATTTTTTTTTTCCAATGTATAGTTTTTATCTCTTCCTCCATATTGTTTATTCCCCTGCTAGAAGAGTATGTGTGCACAGACCACTTTCAGATTTTCAGATGAGTTGAATTGGTAATATATGTAGGCTAATGCAAGAAGAAAAAATATTTTTTATAAAGTTTGTTTTCAAATGACTGCTTCAACAATTAATCTTCATTCTATGGAAATTATTTGCTGCCAAAATAAAAAGATCTTTGGTTGTGGAAAAGAAGCGTGGAGTACAAACAGAAAGATGGAGAAATGAATGGAAGTAATTCGTTTTTCACATAATTATGCAGCAATTTATTTCAGCTAGCATTTTCCTTTCTTTAAATGTCTGTATATAATTCCTTAGTAATTTATGACTATATATTGATAGCAATCAACATTTTTAATACAACAATGTCTGACTTCTTCCCCTCTTGTAGAAAAAAAGGCATTGCATTTTATTTCTCAATAATAGCTCCTTTGTCCTTAGCAAAAGGAAGAAGAGAAATTAAACTACATTTTCATGACAAAGAAAGGTCTTATTTTTAAGCTTCAAAAAGAAACAATCATTATTCCTGGAAAAACTCACATAATTTGATTTCTTGCTTTTCTTACCTCCCACCTCCACAATTTTTTTATATAAGCTCAGGTAACTATGGTGCAGGATCTCTTTTTTCCCTTAGCTGTGATAGCTAAAGCTGAATGGCTTCTGTGGTCAAATGGAAATATAGTTTCATAAACTCTTCTCTAATTACAACTGGAGAAACGAAATTTATTTATTCAAAGTTTTTTTAGATAGTTTATTGACCAAAAAAATTTTCTTCAGAAATATGAAAATATTCTTCTATAAAATATTTTAACATGAAATATTTTTCCAAGTCCTATTTTAGGTTTCAAAGTCTAGTCTGTGGTTTTGGTTTTGTTTTGTTTTTTTAAGTTAAAACTTGTGTCTGAATTTAAGGTTTCATTTTACTAAGTTAAGTTTAAATGAGTAACTTTAATAACATTTTTAATAAAGTGTAGTTTTCCTAAACAGATGTTAGTGAAAGAAATATCACCTCTAGAGGGCAGTGTTAAATTATATGAGATGACTGTTTTGTATTTTATTATGCAAACTACTGGATGTATGATTAATTGACTCTCATCTGGAATTTTTAAAGTAATGTTCACATATATAGTCACTAAATATTCTTAAAAATAGACTTTAAGATCTTCATGAGAAAATGTACATGTTCCTGTGAACTTTGTCTAAACATGGGATGGCTTCAAGCCAGTTTCGAGCAGTTCATAGTGTCATTTCTCTATTTTTGTTTTGTATCATTAACCCTTGCTCTTTCGCCCATTTACTTCATACCAGTGTACATCAGGTTTATTGTTAAATTCATACCTTCATTTAATACATGCAAATGGAAAAGCTAACACATGTCATATACTGAAGTCTTTACCAGTCAAAATCTGCAAATTTCTGAACACCATAAATAGTTATGATATCCCTTGCTTATTTTCTCTTTTTTTCCAAAGATAACACACTTTAAAAAAGCATTGCATGCACTGGGGTAAAATGATATTGAAACAATGATGTGAGCTATATAGTCATCTTTGTGGGCTTTAGTTAATTGAAATGTTTAGCAGAACTTTTTGAGTTAGGAGTGTTAACAGTATTCAATGAACAGGTTGTCAGACACATCACTCTCAAAAATGGCTCCTGCTTAACACTTTTGCTTAGTCACCTCTTCAAGAGAAGTGTTGACCCTTTCTTTCTGCAGCAGTATATCAACATCCAAAAAGAAAATATAGCTTCATTTCAGTAATGATCTTGGGTGATGCAAATTAGGCATATATCACAAATGACAGAACACATATAAAAGCAGTCTTAGCCCCATGAGCGCGTCTTACAGGCATGAGGAGAAATGGATGAATTCTATACCCCATGCAATTGTACTGAATTGAACAAACCAGGATGGAAACTGTGAGGCTCTTGTGATATGTAAGCACAAAATGGTACTTTTTTTGTCTTCAGTGCTGTTAGCCTTCCCCCTATAGTCCAAGCTGTATTCAGAGCAAACAATTGAGTTCATGTGGCGCATCAGTGAGAACTCAGTGAGCTCCTTGTGGTACCTTCCTTTTGCCAGAAAGAGAGAGGAGTAGGTTAGATTTTCATTTTGGAACAGAAATGGACAACATAACACATCTACAGCACATGTACTTACTCCATTATCTTGAAGAAGGGCACATTTTTCTAATACTGTGTGGTCCAGAAAGTTTTGTCGCAGGCCTGTATTTCACCTCAAGACCCATGCAACCCAACCTTAGTCACGTAAGAATGTGAACATTAATTTTGACAGGACAATGTTACCCTGTTAAGAACGAATTTCATGAGTTATTTTGAGCTGAATGTCCTTTCTGCTTTTTCTTAGAAGTTGTAACATAAAGCTAATAGAAAGTTTTGACAAATACACATACGCACAGTCAGGTTTTGTTATAACAATAGGATTAGATAAAGGACTTCCCTGGAGACAGAAACTAACTTTTAACTGAAAAGATGCTGATTGTTCAAATGATTGGTTGAAAAGTCTTGTAAGTAATTGAGAATAGCTGTTACAAGCACTTCTCAAACGCTCTGTATTACCACTAGTGGAAATATACAAACCTTTTCTTTTTAGACATGTATATTAGTACAAGTTTAGTAGTCCACACTTTACGATCACAGAAATTTTAGCTGGTGGTTACAGTAAGCACTGTGTGTGTCTATATATGTGTGTAAATGCACAAGATTTTTCTTTAAGCTCCAGATCTTGTGAGAGTGTTTAAACTCTTCCTGCAGTAATTCATGACTTCTCAAGACAGAGATCTGAGCCAGACTAATAAAGAAGTGGATTAGGAAAACATGGTATCACTGAGCCACTACAAACATACAAACTGATTTTGAAGTGCATGAAAATTCAGCGTGGGATGCAATGCAATTCTAGTTTCTAATCACAAGCTTTTGTTAGCTTGTTAAGGTACATCAAGAACTCTGGTATTCCTGAGGCGGTCGTTTTGTTGAGTTAGCTTGTTTTATGGTGACATTCATATTAAATTTGTGTCTCAAATGAACTCATAAAATGAGAGAGAAAATCACTTTTCTAAATTTATTTGTGTTAGGGCTTTGCTGATAGTTTAGTTATTCTATCTCACTAGAAATCAAATGAGTGCTCAATACATTTTGGAGAAACATTCAAGCAGCTTGAACTGGAAGAGTTTTATGTGTCTTTCAGTGTGATTCCTGAATCTGAATTTAATTTGGATAACCCGCACTCATTTAGGAAAAACACAAAGCTGTGGACAAAGGTGCTTGTGAGACATTCTGGCAGCATGTATTTCCTCCTGTCCCCCAAAATAAAGACATATATATATACACACTTAAATAAAACATATATATATATAATGTCAAAGAATTTGATTCTGAAGTACTGTGGTAGCAGTCTAAATTTTGCGGAACTTCTTTTTTTATATTCTTTGGTATAATTTCCTTTTCATTTTCTTTGACTGCCATTGTATAGAGACATTTTAAGGTGTGAAATAATAAACTGATACTTCTATAAAGATTGTCAGTTGTAACGTGACTTCATACAGCTGAAAACCAACATAGGATCAATACTGGTAGCGGTTGTAGCCTAAAAATGATACCTTGGTAGCTGCCAAGACCTTCTATTTTTATTACTTTTTCCCAAGACTGTAAATGTTTCTTTTATTTTAAATTCCATCCTGTAACAAAATACAAGGATTGTGTATGTGCTATTCTGAACAAACTGTGAAATCAATATACAGTCTAAGATATTGGAGGGACATCATTGTAAACTGGTTATTGATGTGCTAAAGTCATTTAGACCTGACAGAGAAGATAGATTATGAGACTGTTAATTTAACTGGCAGTGAGTATAGGAAGATAACTTGCCATATAAGCCCACAAACAGTTATCTGTAAAGTTTTTATGCATATTTTGTTCAGCAAGCTATACAGTTCTGACAGCTACGAATCACTTTTAATCTGTCAATTTCAAAGGTTGTCATCAGAAAGTTCAGCTGAAGGAGAGTGTCTGTTTGACTCATCTTAAATATGATTACTGTTTGTCACATTTACAAATTATCCTATTCTTAAAAAAACTAAAGCTAAGCTATTTAGCATGGTTATTGTGTAATTTGAAAGGCAGGATGTGATAATGCATCTAAAATAGAAATATACAGTTGCGTAGTGAAACTTGTTTTCTAATGGATGGCATACAGCAACAGCAATAAAAACAAAGATGTTTTTCTTTGCAATAACTCTTCATATACATAAAAAATATGTAATGAAAGGAAAAATATAAAAACTGCTGAATGTTTACTTTTTTCCTGTGATATACAGTAGAGAGATAAACTCTACAACAGATGACAAAATTCCAAAAGACAACTGTGATCCTCCAGATACAAAACTGGTTGGGATTTTGTTTTACTTGTGTGTGATATTGATCTTGCAAATAGACTAGCAAGACCTGATGTAGCTCTATAGCAAGTTGCCTTATTTGCAGCATTTCTTGAGTAGGCTTTATTGGAGGTGTTGAGGTTTTATGTTTTCTTAAGCCGAAATGTCATGCTTTTTTGGAGTAACATGGTCAAGTTAATACCCTTTGCCCTACAGGGTTGTTCCCACCCCAGTGGTGTTTTCCATACTCTACACTTGTTCTGTGGGTTTACAGGACTTGCCTCTGCTTCCCTGGCAGCTCTGGCAGCTACTGTAAAATAGAGAAATTTTGCTTCTTTCACCATTAGTTCATCCTAGCATGAATGGGACCCTGGGACCATCTGCAGAGGCAGGAGGCACCCATTCTTGCCTTGAAGTAATTGATCTCCATTGTTTATAGAAATTGCAAAATCTGACTTGGGTCCTAGAAGTGCTGCAGCTTTGGGAGGCCAGGAGAAACTGAATCATTTTAATGACTATGTGTGGTAACCATTGGTTCAGTAAAAAGTTTCAATGACTCTACAAAGCTTTGAAAATGGCAGCGTGTATTATTCTTCATTTAGCTGGGTACCGTGTATATAATAACTGTACGCAAAACAGTAAACAGAAATGCTGATGTAACATGATCATTAAGCAGAAAAAATAATAACTGAATAACAAAGCTTTGCAGCTAGACATAAAAAGTAAAATAATTTAGTGACTCGACAGTGAAATTTAGCAGGAAAAAGTAGTTCATCTATAGTTTGTTCTGCTAATCCTGGTTTAGCGGAAGGTGGCCCTGCCCATGGCAGGTGGTTGGAACTGGATAAGTTAACCCAAATCATTCTACGATTCTGTGATTCTTCTCAACATCTTCTAATGAGCTCCTTTTACACTGAGCCACGCAGAGGGACAGCAGGGATTAGCAAAACATACTACTGCTGTTGGGAATGGGTCACTGTCCTGGGTTCAGCAGTATCATTATTATCATTGATGGTAGCAGTAGTGATCTGTGTTATACCTTAGTTACTAAACTGTTCTTATCTCAACCCGTGGGAGTTGCATTCTTTTCGATTCTCCTCTCCGTCCCTCCGAGAGCAGGGGGAGGGCAAGAAAGGGGGGAAGTGAGCGAACGAATTACCTGACTGGGTTTAAACCACGACAGTCACATGCACCTCAGTATCTAATTTTCAGCTGTTTCACATGCTTGGAACCATTTCAAGCAGGATATGAGAATATGGCTACCTTTCTATACTGCACAGATTATATGATTATTTTACCTCCTCAAAGCATTTATTTAAACAAGTAAGCAGTTGTGCATTTAAGTTTATATGGTTCAACATTTATCTTATATGGAGGAACTGCATTTTTACTTCTCTGCAAGGTGCATGTAGTGGCCTACCATTCCTTTATTAGTACAAATCTACATTTTTAGTACATTAGCTTGGTACCTCTTCCTGTAAGAAAAACTAAAAACTTTTCAGGCATTTTTATAATAAATGAGGGGGGGGAGCATTTTTACATTGTATCAGAGAGGATATCTGTTTGATATCTAGGTCTCTTTTTGAAGAAAACAATTGGAAAAATACCCTTAAATCCTTTTTCCTATTTTTTCCCCTCGTTTATTTCCTCTGTCCTGCTATTTGGTAGCTGTGAACCTAGCTTTTACCTCTAGGCAAGAAGGCAGGCAAGCATCCCCTTCTGGAACTAATGTCAATGTATTTTCTTGGATTAATTGGCAAGTAAATGGTGCAGTCTACACTTTGTCTCCTTAGGAGAGAGTTCCTACATCAGCAGCTTTGTGATACTTTGTTCTGAAATTTAAGCCTATATTTAACCCATTCCTGGCATCTCTGAGGAGAACCTAAGTCTGTCTTTCTGCAGTTCCATGCAACACATGAGGGCACAGCTGCAGTTTCCCTGAGAAAAAGCCTTTTAAATTAGTATCAACTGATTGGGTGTTTTGAAAGAAAAGTTCTTTTTTTTTTTTTTTTTTGCTACCGATGTCTCTTGGTAAATGTTAGCATAGGTAATTCTTTAACTCAAGCTATTTTTTAGACATAGATAATGAATAAGAACAGGGCACAATAAGTATTTGCTGGGGCAGGCATGCTTTCAAAAATTTTCAAAGCAATTTCATGTTTCTCATCAGATTTTATTGCACATTTGTTACTAGAAACTCTTCCCCATGCAAAACACCCCCCTACAGAGTTCTGCTTCCAAGAACAACTTATGATCCTCTCTGGAAAGAAAGTGCGCAGTGGGGTTTTCAAGACAGTTAAGAATTTTTAAAATTGCCTTCCCCAAGCAGTATACCAAATTATCAACTGTTGTGGTTTAAACCCAGTCAGGTAACTTGTTCACTCACTCTGTGTGGTGCCGAGCTGACAACAATCGAGGTCCGTGTCCGTCTCCCCCCCCCCCATCGGCTTCACCAACACTGTTCTCAAGCTAGAAGTCAAAACACAGCACTGCACCAGTTAACACAAAGGAAAAACATGACTGCTACTGCTGAACCCAGGACATCAACTAAAGCGAGGAGTTTATTTTTGCAGTGAATGAGTTTCATAGTAATGTGAGTAAAACCAGTTGCTTCACTAGCTAACAACTAAATTATGTGCCTGTATGAGGGGTTTTTTCACCTGAAAACCTTCAATGATAAACCTTCACTTTCACCTTTTTAATTAAATGTAATTCAATATTTGTAAAATGCAACTTCTTTATTAATATGTTGAACTGAATAACCTTAGTTTTGTTGCTAGAATGTTTTCAAATGACAAAGAGTACTTCAAAAGAAAACATATTTATTTCCCAAATTGCTACACAGATGAAGAACATCTTTAATAAGCTAGCACCCTCCTGCTGAGTTTCTCCCATCAGAACATGTCTATGCTAGACAAAGTTTCATTTCTATTTAGTTTCAATTAAATGTCTATAATGTAATTACATAGCACAGGAAGGATGTATTGATGTTGTGAATTTGATTTTTAATAAGATTGCAAAAACACCCTTTAAGTTGCCTCCATAACTTTAGAAATTATTGTCTGTCCATCTAGTTTTTTATGTGCAATGATAGCACCTGGCAAATGTCAAAACCTGATTTTTTTTTATTCTTTTTACTATTTTTTTTTTCTGCTTTGAGAAATATCATGCTTGGCCACCAAGTTTGATGGGAGAGCTCAGAATAAAACATCCCCTCTTAAGAAAAAGGCAAAAGACTCAGGCTTGTGGATTATGATGGAAAAAATATGGTGGCTATCCTAGAAATACAGATACTGACACAATTCCCAGAGATGGTACAGCTGTGTCAGCAGAAATGTGGATTTTTCTGCTTGTGAAACTGAAGCTAAACAAGCAAGATCACATTTTTACCATTTGTGAAAATATCTAATCATTTTGTGGTTTCACCTCATATTTTTAGCTTTTTCTCTGAGAAGCTGCCTTTCCATCTGTCTGATAGCAAAATTTCACCATTTCATCAATAAAACTGGCATCGTTTCACCTTAGTCTATTCACAGAAACTTCGTCACTTATAATCCATATTATACTGGATGAAGCACTGACATTTAATTAAGATCTTATTTTGTGCATGAAAATCGTAAAATAGAAAATTGCATATGATTGTAGTAATCTATAGTTTGTATCACGCTATCTTTCATACAGAAATAATCTTTTTAGTGTCGCCTGCATCTTTCAGTGAGTTAGTTTCTTCCGTTTCCATAAGCAAAAGCTGGTTCCTCTGTGAGTATGTGTGACTGTCAACTTAAGATTACTGGAAAGCTGCAATGAAAGACTTGAAAATGATCCAGAAATATGTGTTTCAACTTCATTCTAGACTTGTGTCTCTATGTCATCTTAACTGACCTAACTGTTTATCATTTAAATTGGAAATTTAAACCACTGACAGTGTAGCACTGAACATATTTTCCTTTTCTATAGAACTGGTTGATTCACCTTGACTGTTCTACCTTTACGTGTCACCTCGGATGGATCTCAGGAGATTTTCATCTAAGCTGGCCAAAATGGCAATAACCAGCCCCAGCAACCAATGTTTTTATTTCGTTGTTAATATGCAATTAGAGGAAGGAATGAAGAGTTTGTCAGGGTTGTATCTCTTGATTTTCTTGCTTTTATGGAGACTTAGTGCCATCCTGACTCAGGCCAGAGAATGAACAGGAAATGAGAATCACCAGCTTTAGCTCTTCTTGTATCTTTAAGCATAGCGACTTTCAGCATAGCCGCAATGCTATAACAAAGACAGTTCAAAGTCAGAACAGAATGGCCACTGAAGGAGATGGAGGGTGACAGACAAAAGCAGGCTATGTTTTCCTGCTAAGAGAGTTAATGCAAAGTGTATATGTACACAGGTTGCATGCATGGCCTTATTGCCTTGCACATATGATTCCAAAAAATGTAACTTCTTAGAATACATATTTTATAAATAGAATTTATAAACAATAAGATATTAAATATCATAATAGACTTAAATATTATTTCCACCTCTTACATATGTAATAAAATCTTTAATTTTTTCTATTGAATGAATCAGCGAATAACCTAATCAGGTTTTTTCTCTTTCTGATAATGTTGCTTACGTTAGTACTCTGAATGGGCAAGTTCAATATCTACTGGAGAGCAAGCTTTGTTGTGCTGTTATGAACCTCTGTTCCGACCATTTTTGAAACCTTGTTTTCGGGAAGCAAAGGATGTTATACCTTTCTTTATTTGTATCATTAAAACTCTTCATTTAAACCCTGTTTTCAAAACACCTTAGATGCTTTAAAATCTGTAATAGATGTATCCTGCAACAGAAGTCTGAGAGAGTAGATGTTATTATTCCTTTTTCACAAGGAAACTGTCTCAGAAAGTGATTTACAGAGTCTGGTACAGTTGGAAATTGAACCTCTGACTCTTGACTGTGCACAGACTGAAAAAGAAATTCCATTTACAGGTAAGAAAACACTTTTGTACTGTGGAAAGGGTCAAAATCTTGGACAGCTTGCCCGGAAATATTTAAGAGACTATCCATGGAGATATTGAAAACCTCAATGGACACAGTGCTGGGCTTTACATGAGTCAGGTTTGAGCACGGTGGTTGGATTGGATGACAGACATCATCATTCATTTTGTGACCTTATAGTGCCTTAATCAATGGTTAAATTTTCCTTTCAAAGTTTTAAGTTAGATAACTGCACAGGCTGGAAAAGATATTTCCAGACAGGGTGTGTGTGCTGTTGGTTTTGGAAGCTGTGTACATCAAAAAGTTTCAGTAGAATTTCCTACGCAGAAAAAAGTCTTGGAACTTTTTTGTGAACAATTTTTTCCTTAAAAAAAAAATATCTTAGAACTATGACAGTGTAGTCAAGCAGATTCCCCTCTCATTTTCCACAGTGTTCCTTCATAAGAGACTTTCGTTTCTGAATGAAGCTGGGGTGCACATGTCAGATGGATGAACTTGCCCTAAAAATGTTGTTTAGCTTCTCACTATAAAAATTAAGGGTATGCATGTTTTTCTGGCTAGCAGTGTGCTACCTTTCACATGTACAAAGCTGATAAAATTTCAGTAAAGAAAAATTATATCTTTTGACACAAATAGCACAAATGTCTGCTAGGAATAGTAGCTTCAATGGCTGAATGTGTTACTTCTATTAAAGGTATTATAATTATGTTCATCATTACCATAAGGAATAAATACCCTCTGTGGGTAGATACGATTAACTTTTAATCTGAACGGACAAGATAAAAGAGGAAGAGACAGAAAAAGGAAATATTGCTTCTGAAATTTTAATACATGTCAACAATAGGTTTGGCTTGGGATCAAGTATCTTCTTTCACAAACATGCAATTTCTTCAAGGGAAAGTGCACATGATGCAATGAGCTTTGCATGGGAAGTTGCGATCTCTCAAGAACTTTCCTTACCTGAGTCACAGGCTGTGGTCGTGTAGCTATGCCACTTGCTGACAAGAGCTATTTTCTCAGTTTAAGGCCAAGCTGGTAACTCCTGGATGTATGAGGCCAGCTGTGTGCTTATCAGGAGTATTTGCACTGGAGTTGCGGCCCACAATAGAAGTTATCTACATTTATCTTTTGTGCTGAGCATGCCACTAGTTATTAAATGCTTCCTTGTTATTTGAATCAGATTCAATAACAAGTGCTGTGTCTTCTCTGTAGACATCCTGTAAGACAAATAGATTACACATTCTCTGTCTTTCTTTGTTCTGTCAGCTCCATTGACATATAAAGTAGCATCATAGACTACATCTGTTTATAGGACGCTTTGCTTTTCTGTGCTTATAAGATGCAGCATGTTCAAGGTGGGATGTTAATGGTGATTAAACACAACTCTTAAATGATTCCCAAACCAAGAAGGTTAAAAAAGAAAAGCAGTGTCAGAGCACTTGTGCTGTTATTTTGTTTTGAATTAAATCTGGAAGCAAATGTGTCATAGATGTTTTAACTTTTCTTTGCTATTAAATATGAAGAATAAACAGTAAATTCATCAAAGCATAAGTATTCTTATTAGCTTGAATAAAGTCAAAGACCTGAAATAATTTACACCTTTGCCAGTATGTACACCAAAATGTATGCCAGATCACACAAAACCTTGGTTATTCTGGGAATGTTCATTGGTGTGATACCGAGATCAGCTGGATGGTTTTTGCATTGGAAGAGTTGACTCGATTGAAGGAGAGCCTTAGATATTCAGAAATTCAGAAATATTCTTCACCCTAGAAGAGCAGGCATCTGTAATAATTGAAGCCTTTGATATAATGGGCCCACGCAGAGCCTCTCTGACCTATTTGTGATGGGGGTGCGTGCATTTCTTTGCTCTTTTAAAAGGAGTAAACCTTGGACAAGAGCTAAGATTTATGGTTTCTGAAAATATGTCTCTCAGCCACAATGAAAAGGGATCAAAGTACAAAGAGTAAAAGTCTTTCATCCTGTAACACAGATGCACTGATGAGTACGTTTACCTTTTTTACAAGTGAAGAAAGACTCCAAAGGTCGATGTAAATAGCCTTCACAGAAGTCTAATGCTGATGAAGACTATTTTATATCATATTTTGTATATGTAATATAGTTTATCAATATAAGCTGCATTACTAGCAGCTGCAGTTTTACAGTCTGGACATTGATTGTGTGGGAACCAGCTCTGATGAAAAGGTTTTGGGGATCTTGCTAGGCAGTTAACTGATGGCTTGCTAGACATCCAGCTGTTTGCCCCATCCGCAGAGGAAGCCATCACCTTGTGCTATGTCAAAGGGAGCACAACCTGTAAGTCTGGGGCAGGTAAATTTTTCCACTTCAAAATGAGGGAATGCTTTTATGTAGAGAAATCTTTCATATCCTGAATACTTGCAGTTAAATTACATTTACAATAAGGCAATCTCTCCCAGGTGTCAGAGGCTCCTATGACCAAACATCTCTACCATGGATAACTTTTCAGAGGTTTAAATGTTGGAAATTCCTTTAGAAATTGGAAACCCCTTTAGATTTACCTTTAAACTCATAAACACATTGTGTTGCATGTGTAACAGAGCAGGGTAAGTATGCCCAGGAATGCTAAAAAGTTACCAAAAGAGAAGCTTCAATTGCGGTGTAACTTATAAACTTTTAGACAGCATATACTGACATGACAGTTAGGGTATCTTCTGCACAGTACAATGCAGACCTATTCTTCAAGTCGTGAAATCAATGCAGTCTTGGTTTTGTCTCATTCAGTTAAGATTATCCCACCCATCCATGAACTAGATTATATTTGCTTGGGCAAAGAGCCATAGTAGAGTTTCTGGTTTGCTTCCAGTCTCTTAATAAGCTTGCCCAAAACCTTTGTTTTGTGCTGTGTTCACACACCAGGCCCAAGTTTCTCTAATTCTGGCTATTTCTGGCTAGTACATGTGGGGACCTTAGGTGGTGGCAGGACAATAAATTTATATTAAGTTTCTTTGTAGGATGAAAAGAGTTTTAATCTTCTTCAATAAATACATAAGTCTGTAAACAGTTAAGTATTACTAAGAAGAATAAAGTTGGAAAGGATGTGGTACCTCATTCTGTAAAGAAGCCAGAGTAAACACTTTGAAAAGGGAAATAAAAATAATTGTGAATTACATATTTTTGCATTTTCTGTTTTTTGAAATTTCAGTATGTTTTAAAGATATGTAGTTGGATTACAGTGTAAAGAATTTAAAAAAAAAAAATTTTTACTATAAACAAAAAAAGTGAGTATTTAATAGTAGGATAATGCATTTCCAATGCATCTTTTTGAGAGGATGGATTCCATAGTATAAAAAGGCCTACATATCTGGGCAGGAATGGCATTAAACCACTTGTATAGACGAGAAATGTCTTCTATAGCTGAACCTAGGACAGTAGCATGTCCTGCATTTGTACAGATCATATGATTTTCAGGAAGCACTGAAGAAGTCTGTTTTTCTTAAATACAGTGTGCTAGACCACATTATGTGAACATGTAGCTACTTTCCTTTCCTCTTTCTAGATTGCTAACTTCTGTTAACTTTGCACTGAAAAGACTTTTTTCCCTATAGCATCTTTATTTCTCTCAAGAGATATTCCTCTTTCTTTCTATTGCCTTCCCCACCCTTGTTTTTTCACACAATTTCTATAGAAAGCCATACTCTACTCAAACAAAAATTTAGTTGAAATGAACTTTAATTTTTTTTCACAACTATTTTTTCTTGAATTTTCCAGTTAAAAATGTCTCATATATCTTATACCAATATTTATTCAATCCCAGCTGCCCAGACTCTGAAATTATGCTACAGTATAGCACCTCTCACTGAATACTATTTCTTTGGAAAAATAGGACAAATTAGTCAATAAGTTAACTAAGTTGTTGGCTAAGTATAAGCCTTGGATATTCAGACTTAAGCAGATGGAAAATGGAATTCCAACTTCACCATCCTTGCACTAGCTAATTTTTCAGACATAAACAGAAGAACGTATGAGATGAAAAAATATTGTGGGGTGATTTAGGACCATGACTATGAAATCAATCACAGAATCCCAAGGGTCGGAAGGGACCTCAAAAGATCATCTAGTCCAACCCCCCTGCAAGAGCAGGGTAACCTAGAGTACATCACACAGGAACTGGTCCAGGAAGGACGAATATCTCCAACGTAGGAGACTCCACAACCCCCCTGGGCAACCTGTTCCAGTGATCTGTCACTCTCACAGCAAAGTTTTTCCTGATGTTCACATGGAACCTCCTATGCTTCAGTTTACACCCATTGCCCCTTGTCCTATCACTGGACATCACTGAAAAAAAACTAGCTCCATCATCCTGACACTCACCCTTTACATATTTGTAAACACTGATGAGGTCACCCCTCTGTCTCCTCTTCTCCAAGCTAAAGAGTCCCAGCTCCCTCAGCCTCTCCTCATAAGGGAGATGTTCCACTCCCTTAATCGTCTTTGTGGCTCTGCACTGGACTCTTTCAAGCAATTCCCTGTCCTTCTTGAACTGAGGGGCCCAGAACTGGACACAATATTCCAGATGTGGCCTCACCAAGGCAGAGTAGAGGGGGAGGAGAACCTCTCTTGACCTACTAACCACACCCTTTCTAATGCACCCTGGGATGCCATTGGCCTTCTTGGCCACAAGGGCACATTGCTGGCTCATGGTCATCCTCCTATCCACCAGGACTCCCAGGTCCCTTTCCCCTTCACTACTGTCCAGCAGGTCAACCCCCAACCTGTACTGGTACATGGGGTTGTTATTCCCCAGATGCAAGACTCTACACTTGCCCTTGTTGAATTTCATCAAGTTTCTCCCCACCCAACTCTCCAGCCTGTCCAGGTCTCGCTGAATGACAACATAGCCCTCTGGTGTGTCAGCCACTCCTCCCAGTTTAGTATCATCAGCAAACTTGCTGAGGGTACACTCAGTTCCCTCATCCAAGTTGTTGATGAAAATATTAAACAGCACTGACCCCTGAGGGACTCCACTAGTCACAGACCTCCAGCTAGATTCTGCCCCATTAACCACAACTCTCTGCCTTCTTCCTTTCAACCAGTTCTTGAGCCACCTCACTACCTGATCATCAAGCCCACACTTCCTTAGCTTATCTATGAGGATGCTGTGGGAGACAGTATCAAATGCCTTACTGAAATCAAGAAAAACCACATCTACCACTCTACCATCATCCAGCCACCTAGTTACTTGCTCATAGAAGGCTATAAGGTTGGTCAAACATGACGTCCCCTTGGTAAAACCATGTTGGCTGCTCTTAATGACCCCCTCATCCTTGATATGTCTAGAGATGGTGTCAAGAATAAGTTGTTCCATCACCTTTCCAGGGATGGAGGTAAGGCTGACCAGTCTATAATTACCCGGGTCCTCCTTCTTGCCCTTCCTATAGACATTTGCCATCCTCCAATCCTCAGGCACCTCACCTGTTTCCCACGACTTACCAAAGATGATGGAGAGTGGCTCAGCAATGACCTCCGCCAGCTCCCTCAGCACCTGCGGGTGTATTCCATCCGGACCCATTGATTTATAGATGTCCAGATTGCTTAACTGATCCCTAACCCAATCCTCATCTACCAAAGCAAACTCGTCCTTTATCCTGACTCCTTCTGGGGCTATAGGAATCTGGGTGCCCCGGGGAGAGTCTGCAGGAGTAAAGACAGAGGCAAAGATGGCATTCAGCACCTCTGCTTTCTTTATATCCTCTGTCTCCAGAGCACCCACCTCATTCAGCAGTGGGCCTATATTGCCTCTTGTGTTAGTTTTATCTGCTATGTATTTGAAGAAGCCCTTTCTATTGTCCTTGACCCGATGTCCTGGGTTCAGCAGTAGCAGTCATGTTTCTCCTCCTTGGTAGCTGGTGCAGTGCAGTGTTTTGACTTTCGGCTCGGGAACAGAGCTGATAGAGATGTTTTGGTTTGGCCAAGGACTTTGTGAGCCTCATGCTCTGCCAGGGAGGAGGGGAAGCTGGGAGGAAGCAGAGACAGGACACCTGACCCAAACTGACCAAAGAGGTATTCCATACCACAGCACGTCATGCCCAGGATGTAACTGGGAGTTAGCCGGAAGGGCTGGGAGACTGCAGGGTTGGAGGAGGTATCGGTCGGAGCTTGGTCGGGCTTGGGGAGCGAGTTATCGGTCGGCTGGTGGTGAGGTGTTGTATTCTCTTCCCTTGTTATTTCCTTTATCATTATTATCATTGGTGGTAGCAGTAGTGATTTGTGTTATACCTTAGTTACTAAACTGTTCTTATCTCAACCCGTGGGAGTTGCATTCTTTTGATTCTCCTCTCCGTCCCTCCGAGAGCAGGGGGAGGGCAAGAAAGGGGGGAAGTGAGCAAACGAATTACCTGACTGGGTTTAAACCACGACACCCGACTTGCAAGATTAAGTTCCAAGGAGGCCTTAGCTGCCCTAATTGCCTCCCTACATCCTCTAACAACTGTCCTATATTCCTCCCAAGTGGCCAGCCCCTCCTTCCATAAACCATAGATTCTCATTTTCCGCATGAGTTTGCCCAGCAGCTCCTTATTTAACCATGCTGGTTTCCTGGCTCCCCTACTTGACTTCTTACCTATTGGGACACTCTGATCCTGAGCTTGGAAGAAGTGGTCCTTGAATGCTGACCAACCATCTTGAGCTCCTTTACCACCTAGTACCCTTTCCCATGAGACTTCCCTTAGCAGTTGATTGAAGAGGCCAAAGTTTGCCATTCAGAAATCCAGAACTGTGGCCTTCCTAACTGTTCTATTCCTCCCACACAGGACCCTAAACTCCACCATCTCATGGTCACTGCAGGCAAGGCTGCCATTGACCGTCACTACTTCAACCAGACCCTCCTTGTTGATGAGTACCAGATCCAGCAGCGCTCCTCTCCTAGTTGGTTCGTCCACCATTTGCATTAAGAAGTTATCATCAATGCACTGGAGGAACCTCCTAGACTGTGAATGACTGGCTGTGTAAGTCTTCCAGCAAATATCGGGGTAGTTAAAATCCCCCATGAGGACCAAGGCATGTAGTCGTGAGACTGCTTTCAATTGCTTGTAGACAGCCTCATCAACTCCTTCGTCCTGATCAGGAGGTCTATAATAGACCCCCACAACTGTAGCACCCGTACCAGCCTGTCCCTGGACAGAACTCAATACATTCTAGTCCCTCTCTCACATAAAGAGCAACTCCACCACCTCGCTTTGCTGATCTATCTTTCTTAAAAAGGACACAGCCATCCACGACCACATTCCAGTCATGTGAGCTGTCCCACCATGTCTCTGTAATTGCCACCAGGTCATAACCTTTAGACCGCACGCAGACTTCTAACTCCTCCTGTTTATTCCCCATGCTGTGTGCACTGGTGTACAGGCATTTCAGGGAGCAAGCAGAGCACGCTAGTGGCACCCTTGGAAGGCGGGAGGCCTTCTGGTCTTCATTCATACTAGAACATTGCCCCACTAGTTCAAACCCATCTACAACCCCATCGCACTTTCAATATAACCTAAAACTCTGTGAGTGAGCTCTACTATCTCTTGCCCTGGTACCCTTTTTCCCCTGTGGGACAGGGTCTAAACAACTACCTTTCCCTCAAATGAAACAATAGATTGAGAGTCCTCCCTAGTCCACCATCCTTCAAGCCCTAGCGTGTTTCTCTTGGGCTTGTCCCTAACAGTCCCAGTTATCTCCCCTTCCCCTTTCATATCTAGTTTAAAACCCTGTCAATAAGCCCTGCTAACTCCTGCCCCAAAAACCTTTTCCCCATCAGGGACTGGTGTATCCCACCTGCCACCAGCAAACCAGGTGTCTCATATAGCAGCCCATGATTGAAAAACCCAAAACCCTGCCATTGGCACCAGTCACGTAGCCATACATTAATCTGCACACTCTTCCTATTTATCTCTTCACCTTTGCTTGTAACAGGTATGGAGGCAAGCACCACTTGCGCTCCAGACCCTCCAACCACCCTTCCCAGGGCCCTGAAGTCTCTCTTCATTGCCCTTGCCCTGCTTGTAATAATTTCATCACTGCCAACCTGAAAAACCAGCAGCAGATAGTAGTCAGAGGGTTGCACCAGATCAGAGAGTTTCCTTTTAACATCTCTAATCTGAGCCCCAGGTAGGCAGCAGACTTCCCTGTGGGATGAATCTAGTCAATAAATGGGCCCTTCTGCTCCCTTCCTGGGTTCAGCAGTAGCAGTCATTTTTCTCCTTCTTGGTAGCTGGTGCAGTGCAGTGTTTTGACTTTCAGCTTGGGAACAGGGCTGATAACAATGATGTTTTGGTTTGGTCAAGGACTTTGTGAGCCTCATGCTCTGCCAGGGAGGAGGGGAAGCCAGGAGGAAGCAGAGACAGGACACCCGACTCGAACTGACCAAAGAAGTATTCCATACCACAGCACGTCATGCCCAGGAGGTAACTGAGTTACCCGGAAGGGCGGGGACTGCAGGGCTGGAGGAGGTATGGGTTGGTGCTTGGTCAGGCTGGCGGGGGGGGGGGGAAGTGAGGTATCAGTTGGCTGGTGGTGAGGTGATGTATTCTCTTCCCTTGTTATTTCCTTTATCATTGTTATTATTGGTGGTAGCAGTAGTGATTTGTGTTATACCTTAGTTACTAAACTGTTCTTATCTCAACCTGTGGGAGTTGCATTCTTTTCGATTCTCCTCTCTGTCCCTCTGGGAGTAGGGGGAGGGAAAGAAGGGGGGGGAGTGAGTGAACGAGTTACCTGACTGGGTTTAAACCACGACATCCCCTCAGAAGAGGGTCACCCACCACAATTACTCTTCTTCTTGGTTGAGGAAGTTCTAAGGCATGGGGGTGAGTGACAAGCCCTAGATGATTCACTAGATAGATCTACCCCTCCATCTCCATTTACCTGGCCCTGTAGTTCCAAGACCTCATACCTGTTATTCGAGGGCAACTGGGAGTAAGGAAGGGATTGTGAGGGTTTTCGCTTACCTCTCCAAGGAGAGACCTCCCTCCATACCTCCTTGTCCTTTTAAGTTTACTCCTTCTATCTGATGGTAGGAGGGAAGGGGATCCATCACTTGTTCAACCACTTCCCTCTGCCCTTGCCTTAGGATGTGGCTCCACCAATCTATTTCACTGTCACATTCTCTGATGGCTCTCAACCTTTCTACCTCCTCCCTCAGTTCAGCCACCTGCCTGAGCAGATCATTTTTTCGCTCACACCGCACACAAGCGGTGTCACTGGCTCTCTCCAGTACAAGTGCTGGGCTCAGGCATTCACTGCAGCCAGAGACCTGCACGGCCGCATGTCTGCAGGAAGGCTCAGTCTGGATACCCACATTATTCCTCACTACGGCTTTTGATCTTGTTGTGACCATGATCTGTCTGGTCCATCGGTCCGTCTACGTCTCTTTGCACAAGCAAGCAGTCCTCCTCCTCCTGCGCTCCAGTCGAGTCCTCTTGATCAGGCGGTCACCCCATCGCCTGCCTA
This sequence comes from Pezoporus wallicus, assembly GCF_028554395.1. Classification (NCBI taxonomy): domain Eukaryota; kingdom Metazoa; phylum Chordata; class Aves; order Psittaciformes; family Psittacidae; genus Pezoporus; species Pezoporus wallicus. The sequence goes on from NW_026635844.1 coordinate 116,669, forward strand.
CACAAACTGCCTCCAACCGCTCTGCTCGCCGCGCTCCTGGTCGCTCGCGCTCCCGGGGCAGGTTTTTAACCGCTCACAGCTGCCGCCGAGCCTCCTGGCTCCGCCCCCGGTGAGTCAGCTGCTCGCGAGAGCTGAGCTGCCGGCTCCTGGGCAAGTCCTGTCGAGGACTTGAGGCTCCCTCTTCAGTGGCTGTTGTCGTTCTGAGGTGAGGCTCCTGGATGCTGATCTCCCCCCACTCCGCTCCGGTGTTGCAGGCATCCTCTCTCAAGCTACTCACCCCAGCAACTGACCAGCTATCAAATCAGATAGTAAAATGCTTATCTTTTATATTAAAATATTATCACTGTTTCCTATTCTGTATTTTATATCTAGTTTTTTTTTTAATTAGAACTAGTCTTCAGAAGGTATTTTGAAGAATAAAATCGAAAAGGAAAATATAGAAGAAAAAAATCTTGTTCTGCAAGAGTTTATCTGTTAGAACACCTACAATGTTGTATTTCATGATTTGCATCGATGGAAAGAATAATTCTTAAGAATTTTGAAGTCAAGGGATTGATAGTTATTTTTACATCTTGACCAGTGGAATCCGGAAAAAAAGCCTGTAGAAAACATGATCACAGTGAAGCAACTAAAATATCCCAAATCAAATATAGGCATGAAGCAGTGTCCAGTTTCCTTATTAATTTTGGAAGAGAATGTATATGATATTATGAGGAATATTTCTGAGATTTATCCTCAGATTATTCAACGTCTGAAAGAATCAAAATGGTGCTCGGCTGGGGCACTCAGTAAGTTAAGTCAGCAAGCAAGATTATACTTATGACAAATTCACAGACAACTTCAAAGATGCCATTAAAGTGCCTGTGGAAATATTTAAGGGGCCAGATGCTGCTGCTTTATAACTTCCACAGCTCAGAGTGTGTCCTGTGATCACCTTCCAAAGGGGGCTTGCGGTTCAATATACTGAAATAAACAATATTCCATCTAGTCAGTTTTTTTCTTTCTTTAGTATCTAGAGTACTCATTTAAGTTGTGTATGTACCCAAGTACAGGTGAGATACATCTGTGTACACACATACATGCACACTCACATCTGGCCCCTGACCCTCTCTGTTTTTGTGTGCTTTCACACTGTTAGGCTCTTTGACAGATGCGCTTTAGAGTTCTCTGGAGATAAATAAAAATATAATTTATATAAATAATAATTAAAAGTAACTGCAGGAGAGTGTGAACATTTTCATTATTTCGCATTTGCATGGCAGACATTTTTTATTTCTGTTGAAGTTATTTCATAGTACATGTAAACCGTAAATGTAAACCAGTTTTGTTGGTAGCCCTTGCTTCAGCCTGGGCAGGAAGGGGATAAATTCCTGTGCCTGTCTCTGGCTTGCTTGGCAGGATTAACTAGGGATGATTTGTCTTTTCTACAGATTTATACTGCATTTCTTTGTTTATATCCTTTATATTGCTGTCTTATTTATTGGCCAGTAGGGAAGAATAACCTATCTCTGCATCAGGACTAAAGTCCTGTTTGGAAGAGGACCCAAAAGTGACAATTGTGATAACTTATTCTAAAATTCTATTTAACACAACCCAGACGAACTTTCTGAATTAATTCCTGCTCAGAAAAAAAAAAAAAAGTGTGATGAAGGAAGCAAAAAAAGAAATTACAATATGTTGTTTTTAAAATTTAAATGAGAAAATATATTTTTAAAAATTTAATTTAATTGTTCCAGTCATTTAGTTCATCTCTTTAGAAAGCTTACACTCTTACACTTTTTTTTGACCTGATTTAATATAGCATTGAAATCTGCCCATTAAACCATTTCAAAACTTTATGATTAACTTAGATAAACCTTAATTAGAAAATCTCACTTTGCCCATGACTCCACTCGCTGAATGTGATCAGATCACTTGAATTTAAAACTAGCAAGAAAATCTTAATTCTGTTTTATGAAGAAAATTTAAAATTTCAGGGTTTATTTTCCCTTTGAAGTAGGTTGTTAATAATATATTTATTTAAGAGTGGAAATGAGGTAAGAAATTTGGAATACTCAAAATTCAGGAAATTTCTTACCTCATAAATGATCAGTTTTTCACAAACAGAAGTTGAAAATATTTTGACCAAATCTTGTTTGCATTACCTGTTATTAGTAACAAAAACTTTTTGAGCATCATATTTTATGAAACACATCTTTTTTGAATTGCGAATACAGGAAATTAAGCCATAATACCACCATAGTCAAAACTAATACAATATTTCTGCTTACCTCATGTTGCATATTTATATAAATAGTATAAACAGGACAGCATCACACTAGGACCTCTTATTCAGCTGACAGAGATATTGGTAATGGTAAAACTTTTTCATATTACTCCTTTTTAAGATTAAAAGAAAAAAAAATGGGAAAAAAAGAGGCATACACAAAGAATGCTTTTCTACCCAAACATTTCTATGTTGTAATTCTGGTTGATACACTTTTCTGTAAATACTTATATTTGTGTTCACTTCCTGTATTTTTCAAATTTAGAGTCATACAGTATCATTCAGTTAATATCAGTTAAATAGAGTTGGCGTAAGAACTGATTCCAGAAGTATTTCAGAAGAAAATTATCTCGTTTTCTCTTTACAATTATAGTGAGACCTGTCGGTACATTTTTGAGCCACTGTGTTTTGACCTTCATCCATGGCATCACAGTTACTTTTTGTTTAGTTTATGAAGACATGGTGCATTTTTTTTTTTTTGCCTGAGGAGATGGAGTAAATTCACCTTGCCTATGAAATCCTAAAGTCTTTCACAGTTCTCACAGTACTTTTCAGAAATACCTTAATGAAAACACTGATGTTTGACGTCTCAGCTCACTGCTGTTACAAAAATCATGCATGCAATTTGTGACTATATGTTACTTCAAATCTGGGCCTGGAGCTGCAGATATTATAAAAAGATGCACTCAAAAGCTGGATGGAAAATTTAATAGCCAGAAGTGGTGGATCCTCTTTGTGCTCAGTACTTTTGTGAGATTCAATTTTTTTGAGTTGGTGGGTTGCCTCTTTCTACTGGCCTCATTATGTACATTTTAGTAAGTACAACTACTTTAGTTTAATTATGACGGTGGTAGGTGGCTATAATATTTTTGGGGTGTTTTAAATAAGCTGGTAACTTGTCTATTTTATTTACTAGACTTGGATTATTTGTTCACTGGTCTTGTTGATGATAGGAGTACAAAAATTAAATGATGATTATGCACTGTAAAGTACATTTGTTCAATGCCTTTTTTACAGTTATTCTGGTATGTGTATGACTAACCTGTCTTAAAGAAAAATTACTAGATGACACCAAGCTGAGTGATGCAGTTGATATGACGGAGGGAAGTGATGCCATCCAGTGGGAACAGGACTGCTTCAGGAGTGGGCTTGTGTGAACCTCATAAAGTTCTGCACCTGGGTCAGCAATTCCCAATATCAATACAGATGGGAGATAAAGGGATTGAGAGCAGTCCTGAGGACTTGAGTGTTTGATGATGAGAAGCTCCCGTGATCAGGCTTCAGTGTGCTCTTGAGCCCAGAACTGGGCTGCATCCCCACAGCGTGAGCAGCAGGTTGAGGGAGGGGATGCTCCCCCTCTTCTGCACTCTGGGGAGACCCCCTCTGCAGTCCTGTGTCCAGCTGTGGGGCAACAACACAAGAGGGACATGGAGCTGTTGGAGTGAGTCCAGAGGAGGCCACAGAGATGCTGCGAGGGCTGGAGCAGCTCTGCTCTGGAGACAGGCTGAGAGAACTGGGCTGGTTCAGCCTGGGGAAGACTTTCATGCAGCTTTTCAGTATGTAAAGAGGCCTTAAAAGAAAGACTGAGGGACTTTTTACCAGGCCCTGTAGTGACATGACAGGGGGTAAGTTTTAAACTGAAAAAGGGTAGACTTAGACTATACATATGGAATAAATCTTTTATTTTGAGGGTGGTGAGGCTCTGGCATAGATTACTCAGAGAAGCTGTGGCTGGCCTATCCCTGGGAGTGCTCAAGGTCAGGTTGGATGGAGGTTGGAGCAACCTGGTCTAGTGGAAGGTGTCCCTGCCTGTGGCAGTGTTGGAACTGGATGAGCTTTAAGGTCCCTTCCAACACAAACCATTCTGCGATTCTACGATTAGTGAGCAGTGGTTAACACAACAAAGTATTTGGAATTGCAACATTGCTTTCTTAGCATTCATTGTAGGAACCTGTGTATCTTTGTTTAAAACTCCTTTAATAGTTGAGATGATAAGGCAAACCCTTACAAGCTATTCCTGATAGAGATCATCAGAGATTTCTTTCATAATCTCTGGGATTGTCCAAAGTTTACATGTTGGCTGGGGATGGTGGGGAGATGTATTTATCCATCTCTTGAAAAAGTTATTTCTAGTAGAAGTATATTAATTATTCTGAAAAAATTAAATCTATCAACAAGCATTAGAAATAAATTTAATAGGAAACTGTGTAGGGTATGTACTTTTCAGTTTTAAGTAAACCATTTTGCTTTATTAAGTGTGCTAAGAACATATATTGGTATTTTTCTGACAAAATTCCAAGGACACTGTGTATTTTATTAATTCTCAAACCCAAATTTATGGAATATTTAAAATAGAACACTTTAATTATCTACATGAAAGGGGATGGTTATAAGTGGAAAATAAATAGCAAAGGATATTTTTCTTTCTAATGTAAACATCTGGCAGTAATCCTTGCTTACACAATTAATGGGCATTTAATTGGCAATGATCAGTTTATTGCAGCAATACAAAGTGAATGTTTCCCCAGGAACAAACAGCTGCTGCTAGAATTTCACAGCAATTTAGCAAACACCAGGTGATAGCTGTATGCAGAATGTGTTCTGTCTCTAAGTGAATACAGTAGCAGTGAATCAGAGAAAGATGTAAAAAGCAGGCTGCCAATTTACCTGATATTTTTTTTTTTCACAGTGTCTGCAATATTGTTTCTAAATCAACCTCACTAAAAACCCCTCAATAATTAAATTGCATCCATACCTTAGGGGGTTTTTACAGTGTCTCAATTTGAATCTGGAAGGCATTCAAAATCGACTATTTCTGAGACTTTTTTTAAAATTGTGTTGTTTTATTAGAAATTATTGTATTTTAAAAACATTGCACTTAAAATTGTTGCGTTTAGACCACTACTTAAACCCATTGGACAAGAGTTGCTTACACAAACTTGTGTCATCCAGGGTTAGTACATTAGACTACACAACAGCAGTTTTTCCTTATGTTCTTCATTTATGTCACTTGCATGACAGTTCTAAGACTACAGTTTGATTCATCTTGAGAAACAAACAACACAAAAAACCACAAAAAAAATTGGCTTCATTCACAAATTGCTGTCAATTAAGTAAAATATAATTATTTCTACCAGCTGTCTAAAATTAAATGTATTACTTTTAAATTTGTGTTGCTTGTGAGCAGCTTTTCCATTATGGCTTAAATAAATTTTTTCATCTGTCATTATGTTCTCTCATTACTAATTTAATATAATGATAACAGCTAAGCAAACTTTGTGTTACTCTGGTTTTGCCAGGGATTAAATTGCACATTTTACATGTAGCATGCAGGCCAATACTCTGATTTTTTGAAAGCCTGGCTTCATCGATGAGGAAAGGAATTTTACTTCAGCAAAAAGATTTATTTACTAAACTATTTTGTATTAGCCTTGCCACAGTCTGCAGACAATACACCAAAATGAGCAAAAAATCAAGGGACAGTTTATAGAACAATAGTTTCATATTTTATGTTCATATTCTGGAATAATTCATCTCCATGACAAAGGCAGACAATCAATCATCTTCTATTGTGTTTTTCTCTATTAAAATTACTATTCTTAATATAACAAAAGGAAGCTGCCTAAGTAACAGGAGCATCTCTACATGTTTAAGTCAATACATTGATCAGGCTCAACAAACAAGTCCTTAAATCATTAATATGACAATGCATTTTTTTTTATTAATTCATACATATTACAAATTACACCTTTGTTATTTACAATCTTCTAGAAAATATGCAACAATGCATGTTAAAGGGATGTTTTCTTACATTCCATTAACCAAATAACATATCTGATTATTTTGCCTGATCCATAATTTGTAATTTTCAATGTGAAAAGTGAATATTCTCTAATACATTAAACCAAATATTGTGTGGGGTTTTAATAATTATTTAAAACTAGATGCCTCAACTGCTGGCCAGATTTCTGTGCAGAAGCAAATCTCCTAGAGAAGTCATTAAGTATGTGCCACACCAGTATGGTGAAAAGTAATTAGAGTCTAAAGCGTTAGCCTGACCTCCAGCAGCTGCATTCAAAGAGCAATAATATGTTTAATATTTTATACAGTTTCTAAAAGTTGTAAGTACATTAGATATAAATCACTAACAGTGGCAATATTTTCATTTTATTTGTGTGAAGATGCAAAGTTGGTACATATTTATAAAATTACATTGTTTCAAGAACCAAGAATGAACTTCATTTCTTCTGTACAATGTCCACCAACAAATAAAAGTACAATCTCTACAAGACTGCAGTCTCACTAAGGGAAGAAATGATAGGAAATGCTGAGCACATTAGATGTGAAAGGAATGTCTCAGGACACTAGCAACTTGTTAACAGAAACGTCTTCTTAGATATTACTGCATATGAAAGTTTTGAAGAAAGATTTAAGCAAGGAGAGTGACGTGGCTTTACAAGCATAATACATATATATTGGCTTTATGCAGCAATTAAATATCTATGACTTACGTGATTGCATTGCTTCTTCTGTCTTTCTTGGCTAAGGAGAAAATTTGCTATTTTGTTGCCTGACTTTATTTCATAAAAGAGAAGATATGATGGATATTTAGGGAAGATATGAAAGTAAAATTGCTTTGAAGCAGTGACTGTACTAATTTGACCAGAAGGTGCTGTTAATTTTTTCATGATGTAACCAGCAAAACAAGAATGTCCTTCTGACTCTGCATCTGAATTTCTCACTGTGAAATTACCATAAAACACCTAGATTAAAATGTGACTAGTTTATATATAACACAATAAAATAACAGGATTAAGTTAAACTAATAATATCATGTCATTAACTAGCACAAAATTCAGATGACTTTAGAACCCCTGAAGATTTCTTTAATTGTATTTTCTTTTTTTCTGAATTAATGAGGCCAGGCCATAACATGTTTCAAGAAAATGAAGTCTTGTGTTACAGGAATGCAAATGCAGTAGCACAACATCTAAGATTCTAGACAATATGGAAGGTTGTAGGAATATTTTCATCGCATTATAAATGAACATCACAATAAGTTAGGCAATCATTATCTAATTAAATTTTCATAATATCTTCTTCTTGTTAAACATTTCCTAAACATTAACTGATTGTGAAGATTTTCATTCATAATCCACAATGTCTATATAAAGTGGTTTTGAATTTTGGAAAATGCATTCTGTTAAAAAAAAAAATCTCTTCTTTCTTTAACTGTTGTCTACTAACATCATGTAAGGGGATTATTTGTCTATGTGCATTAGCAAACTAAAAATGATAGGTTACTTGCCATCTGGAAAGTTTTCTGTGTACAATCTTTACATGCAGTTTTCCAGGATTCCTTTCTCACAGTCCTTGCAATCATAACTTGTGTCTCCTCTTCTACTCAGTTACCTTCCCTTTATTTGTCAGGAAACCTCTTTCTTTACAAAAGTTGCCAGACCCATTTATAATAAAAATACATAGCTAAAGTAATAGATTAAAGAGTGATTATGAGAATTCAAATCAAGGCATATCATCAGCAGTATCCACTGAGCCACTGTGAATGCTGAAGGCTTTGTGCAGTTGTGTATTGCTTGTGAGTCATATCACATACCCAATAATTAGTGAAGAATGATGCATCTTATGTTTTAAGGCAGTGAATTCTAAGATGTCCTATAACTTTTTTATAAACTCCAAAGAAAAAGCATATGTAGCCTCTATGGCATTTTGATTGGTATAATTAAAGAACTGTGAGAATAAATCGATGAACTGTGCATCGTTTGACCAATGGAGTTTAGCTTAAAGTGTTTCACAATGAGTGAAGCACAAGCAGCAAAGGTCTGCTGTTAGATGCTTGGTTTAACACTAGCCAACTAACTAGGCAGTACATGCTTTACTCCAGGATGGTTTGTATAGATGCGCTATAGGATAGATGAATGGTAAAAGGTAATATAGAGGAAGACACCTATGGCCACAAGGATCTAGAGCTTCATTTGTTAAAACTCTGCAGAGTACTTACTTAAAAATCATTCTGTTACTCTTGCACAATGTGTTTCATATCTGACTAGGGTCAAATCCTGCTTTTTCTTTTAATACAGTTGTGTTAATGCTAAGTTTTCTGGAATTATTTACACCTATGAAGAATGTTTCAACTATTTTCAGTACTTGCCATTGAGAAAAAAAATAAAAAAAACCATAATTTCTATTTATTTAAATGAACCAATATCTTAAAGGTGGGTAAGTGTCTATTTTTCTAAATTATGTTTGATTTTGTAAGTAGACCCAGCTTCTGCTTGGGAGATAACTCTAACAGTGGTAAAATGAACCCTCTGTAAACTTGTTCTCTACCAGTTTGTTCCCTCTTATAATCTTGGAGGGAGAAATTGCAGGTTAGAATTGTTCCAAATGAAAAAGAAAATTGAAATTTAAAGGTAATATACAGAAAACCCTACTACCAGCATTCTTTTAGCTTTCATGTGAAACTGTTACCTGAAGGGCACTTCAGCTGACTATTTAGTTTCATACAAGTATCTGGTATTTAGGATCATACAGGGAGTGGGTAATTCACAGATATCAGGGATTCAAGTCGTGACTTGCACTTGAGAATTAGCTCCCGGGTCTGGAGAGCTGCCTATAGATTTAATTAGCTATCTAGTTTCTGCCATTCCTGAGGACTGTTTGGTTCATGTAGAGTAAATCTGCTTCTTTGTGGTAAATAGGCAGTTCAAACTTGCAAGAACTGCATCTGAAATGCATTGTTCAGCCAGAAAAATACAAGTATGTTCCTTCACTTGTTGCTCTTGACTGTTTGGTGTTACAAGAATTTGAGAGAATTCCAAAAGATTCCTGGTGTAAATTTTTCGTAGCTAGGGAGCAAATTCATAAAATGAAGGGCGTAAAGCTTTCAGTCAGTTGACACCTCAACTCTGGCTGTTAGTTGCAGTTCATTAATACTATGCTATGCTGGTTATGAACTGCCATTCAATGATCAACACTGGTAAAATTGTTTATTTAAGGAAGGTAATATTATTCTGTTTATTCTTACTAGCCAACTGGGCTATCAAAATTTAGTTTCCTTTATCAATTAAGATAAAAAGGAATCCTTATAAATCAGTATTAATAAAATTTAATAATCAATTTCAGATACTTTGAACAGTTTTATTGTCAGTTGAACTATTTTGCTCTGTCTTCGTTTTCTGCTGTAGCACAAAATCAAAACTGTGTGGCCAATTTTTTTTTCTGTTGAATATGAAATCTATGGCATTATTCATTTCAACTTTAAAATAAATTAACCCTTAAAATTTTCCAGTTACTTGTTTACTCAATTTTAGGACAGGAAATTTAGTTAAAACCAACTGTAATCATTGGGAAAATAGTTCATTTATTTCCATATTCTTCTCCTAATGTATAAAAATTGTAATTCATCACCATAGGTATGTCGTACCCTCTCCTATATATCTGTGCAGTACTTGAATCTTGTGACTGTAAAAATTCAGCTGCAATTAATGGCTTAGAACCCACAGAAGAATTCAGTCAAAGGTTTCTTTGTAATGCTTCTAATATTGGACATTACACTCCGGTTCTTACTTTAAGCACGTGATACACTATCTAATACAATCAAAATTCCATTTGCAAAATCAATATCCGTGACCATAACCCAATAATTATGTAATAAACTAAAGTCATTGCAGAATAAGAAAATGAGTTCAGCGCTTAAAGGGACTTTTTAGAATCTGTACATTGGCATAGTTAAGTCCTCTAACTGCTAGACATTTGGAATACAGTCAGGTCATTTGTTGATATTGGTACATTTGCTGTTCTTGATTAAGAAACTCTTGACTGGCTTTTTTCTTGATAAGAATGAGATGGTTTTGATCTCTGATACGATCACAAACACCTTACTTGGATTATTTTCCTTTGTGGCAGAGGAGTGGGAAAATATTGCTATTCCCGGCTCTTTTTTCATAATACTCCAACCATCCTACCACATTCTAAGAAGCACAAGATCCTTTATCTTTTCAAAATAAATATAAAGAAACATATATTTCTTTCTATGATGAATGCGACTAATTTCATGCGTACTATCCAAGGACTAATTTTTGTTCTCACAGACTTCTGGTTTTGAGAAAATGCAAGGTTTCCTACCAAATTACAGTTTTCTGCTTCTACTATTACACTACATTTAAGACAAATAGCCTTTTAAACTTTAAACATTAATTTAAAAGAAGTCTTAACGATCCTGTCTTTTATGAAAAATCAGTAGATAAAAAAAAAGAGTGTTATTTTCAGCCTGTTATTTTGATGGATCATTATCATGACTTGTTCATCGTTATCCAAGGCAGCTGGTAGATCTAACATATTTGATGTTCAGTTGCTGCATACCACACTACCTCACACAGGGGTCTGGCAGGATATGTGCTACAGAAGCATTCCAACGTGGCAGTGTTGCCCGTGTGAAGAAAATGTTAAATATAGCTTTTTTATTTTAGAAAGCTGCTTATATTGCTCTGCAGATATACAAAGATGTGAGGAAAGTAGAAAAAGTGCTCACAAAAGTAACATCTGTTTAGGAAGCTTCCCTTCTACCAGTACTCTGTACTCCCCAGCATTACTATGTTCATTAGTAATGGACACCAAAAGTGAGATTTTAAGAACAAAGATTTATGAAATTGATCAAAAAGTTATTTACTTCTCAAGGTCTATCTGTTCTTCATACAAAGACCTATCTGTGGCTTATATATAATATGTACATATAATCCGAAGCACGGGGATTTTTATTATTAAAAAAAAAAAAAAAAAACAACGAAAGTGTTTCGGAGGGCATAAAGGAAAAAATAGTCTGTCATATTTCTGGAGGAATGGGTAAACCCAGTTGCAATCTGATTTGAAAATTTACTTAAGCACAAGGATTAATGCTTAAAGAATCCAATATATCAACTTTATATTTTACCTCAAACAGAGTATTTCAGCGTGCTATTAAGCGTGATAGCAAAGCATCTGTTCTTGACACAATACACAGGGAAGCCTGGCACCTCATAAGTTACCAGAATAACTCCAGAATTCAAAATCTCAATTAAGAACAGACTTACCTCAACCTGGTTGTTTCAGTTCACTGAGTCCTTGGCTAACTGGGGCTTGAGACACTGTGAATGAAGATGAGGTGCATGTGCTGAGAATTGTACATTCCAGATGCTCTACTGCTTGCCATAATATGTTTAAAATGAAATACATCTACAGGGTCTTATAAAAAATTTGCATATTTCATAGTGATTAAAAAAGTAACTTTGCTTAGTCATAAGCCTAGACTCCTACAGGTTTAAGAATTTCCTGAGCTGATAGCGTAGGCTTGCAGAGGAATGTTGCTATTGCGTTTTCAGTGGTAAAGATAAAAAATGGTTAAACATTTAGTACAGAATAGTGCTGGTCATCAAAATGACCAGTATTTACCACCATCCTGAAACATTTTTCATTCCATTACCTCTCCTAAGTTTCTAAACTTTTCTAATAAATACTGTCTGTCCCCTCTAAATTTATAGTATTTTCATCTTTCAGAATATTAGTGCCCTATGCATGCAGGAAATATTGGAAATGGCCAGTGTTTGAAGTGAAAGGAAAAACATGGGGGACATTAAGTCACAGCAGGAGAGGCTTCTACCTTTTTCCTTACAAAGCACTTACATTCACTCACCTTGCATTAGCTAACATTACATACATTTCTTGAGCTTGAGTGACAATTCTTCCAGTTCAATCAGTGTATCCAGTGTGTTGGTGCCAAACAACATGTTATAAGTATGTCATACCTTGCACTTTCTTTGGATCAGTTGCTGCTGCTCTGAAACATTTGAGTGAAGTGGAGTAGTTGTTTCAGAGAGTATGATTTGACAACACACTTGATGCTGGAGGTAGGTGCTCAAGATGTGTCTGACAGAGTTCAAGGAAGCACTTAACACTGCATCATATTTTTATAGTTCATGGAGGATTTAAGGGGAAATACAAACCATTTCACACAATGTTTTCTAGCTCGACTCTAACCTATGATCATTTTAACACAAAGTAATCAGCTAAGGCTGTTTTTCCAGACGTTGCAATCCAAAATTTCCTCTCCTAGTAACTTGAAAGTTGTTGTCAGTGAAATCAAGGTGTCTTACAGTAACTAAAATGATGTTCAAAACGTTCACAGCAGTGGTATTTGGTGTTTTGACTGACTGAAGGTGTCAACTTGTAGAATCCCTAGGGTTTAATGGAATTGTTCTTTTTTGCTTGCAGCAGTCTATTCTTTGGTCACATTACTATCCAAAGACTAATTTCAGTAATAGCTTTATTAATTTTTCTTGTATTAAAGATGTGGTTGCAGAATTTTATCTCAAGGATGGTAAGGTTAGCTGCATTTAGTTTCTGAGAGAATTTTTACAAGTCATTGAATGATCATCCAAGTTCTTGTAATCCATAAAATGTTCTAAAATTTATCATATATTTTTCCTATTATATTGCTGAAAAATTTTGTCTTGCCTGACTGATGTAATTTTTCAGCTATTTTGCGCATGCAACTTGCTCACAACATTTTTATACTGACAGTTGCTAATTACCTCTTGAGCCCCTGAAAATGCTTATTGCTATTTGCAACACCAGAAACTTGCATGAGCACACTGGAATAAAGCTTTTATGAGCAAAACACAGCAGACCAATGCACCATTTATCAAAATGTCATTTGTATTTGCATAGATTTCTGTTGCATTACAGAAGGGTGAAAGAGGTTTGCTAGTTTTCTCATGTTCAGCACTAAGATCCTCATACTCTTTGGCTTGGAATTTCAATCTGAATTTCCCATTAATCTCATGATTCTAATCGCACACAGCTCCATCAGATATAGTTGATGATCCTACAGCCATAAAGTCATAGATGTTACCTAGCCCCCTACTGGTTTGTTTAACTCTTTGTAAGCCATACATGCAAATTTCACATAATTAACAGGATTGATTAGATGTTGATAGTATTTTAGAATGATAGCTCTGGCATTTCCCAAAAGGGGAAAAATGGTCAGGAAATTATTGATGATACACACCTGGCAACAGGGAATAACTGACGTGACTGCCCATTGATTGCTGTATCTAGCCTCAGTCAAGTTAATCTGCTGTGTTGTTTGGTTTTTTTTTTTAGTTTTTTTTGGACAGAAAGCTGTATATTCTCAAAGCATTAGCCTTGAAATAAGAAGAAAATCTGTGAATTTGCATGCTTACATTTCTGCTTGTGCACAACCTGATCTCTCTAGTCCTTTATTAAAAAAAAAAAAGAAAAAAAAAAGCATAAATAAATCACAGAAATGTACTCTATGGAGGTAGCATGCACAGTTTATTTAGAAAGCTTCTCCTGAAAACACTGTTTTCCTTCACCATCCCCAACCTTCCAAGGTCTTCGTGGAGAAAACTAAATTTGAAGCCAGAATGAAGTTTTTTTTCCAATGTGGGCCTTGGCAAATGGCAGTCTTTAACTACCTAATAAGAAATATTGAATGCTGGGCTATGTTTCAAATCCAGTTGTCTTTTGTGACATCCCTATCAGCTTAGAATCAACAGCCTGAAATCCTTCCCTGAAAACAAGTGCCTACAGATTATTTTTTTCAGGACTGAACAAAAGTCTTTAATAAAATACTGTCATAAATGATGGTTTAAATATATTTCCTGGGTTTTATGCTACCAGAGAGAGCCACTTCCAGCACTCATATCTGTTTTTTGGAGGGTTGTGTTTGATTCTTCTCTCTTGCTGTGATGCAGATGAAAACTTTTCTGCAAGTGAACTAGAAAAAGGAAACATTAACAACTTTTTTTTTCTTTTTTTTTTAGCCTTGGGATTAGACTGTGAAAAGCTATAGGCTCTTTGTGGGCCTAAACAAAAGTTTCCATGAATTTGATATGAATTAGGAGATTTTCAGTGTCATAAGAGTAAATTTCAGTTTTTAAAATATAAGTAAGTACTAATCAGGCTCATTAGTTTTGTTCACAGAGCGATGTTTGATTTGGGTTGGACCCACATCTCTATAAACCTGTTTTTATGCCTCAATCAAGCATTTAAATTTTTTTTTTTTTAAGTATTAAATGTAGAATATCCATCCCTATTGTTATATTGTTAAAGCTATGTCCTTCTGTTTCCAAACTAGGAGACTTATTTCTCATAATGATTGCACTGTAAAAGACATTACACTGCCTCTGCTAGATTTGTATTTGCCAATCCTGCAGTAGGAGATGTCATCACTGCAATAGTAATTCTGGAATCACTGCCTTCAGCAGAAAATCACTTTCATGAACAGTAGTTTAAAATTCAGCTACTGGTATTTATTTATTTAATTTTATTTCCTCTTCAAAACAGGCACTTGGGAAGTCTTAGAGTGTCCTATGCATATTGGTTTAACTGGGCAGAGCTTGGAATGACAAGGTCAGCAGAGGGGAGTCATAAGGACGATTATGAATGTGGGGAAATTTATGGAAAACAATGATGGCTATTCTTTAATATTTAAAGCTTTAAGAAATGCAGAAGTTGTGGTACAAATCACAAGATGAGAGTCATCTGATAACCAGCACAGTCATAAGGCCACTTGAGAGAGTCTCCTGTTGAAAAGATTACTGGCATAACTGAAACAATATTAAAATGCCTCCAGTCAAATTAGCCAATAAGATATAATTAATACTGGAATGCTCCCATTCTTTGACAACCCAATTATTAACACAGTTTTGCAATAATAGAGGAAGAGCATAATACGAAGGTTTGCAATAAACAATACTGTGAATTACAGGAATGAGATATATAGAGTTCGTAAGTTCAAACAGCTTTAACTCCTTCCGGATATGTGTATCTCCTCCAGGGTCACCTGTTCTCCTTAACTGTTTTAAAAAACACTACCAAAACAGCAGTAAAAACTACCAGAATGCAACTTACAATGTTCAAATATCAAAAACCCAGTTCTAGCTCGTATTATAATTGCTGATAATCTCTGTTACGGCGGGGGACATAAAGCCTTTCTAATGGCAAATGCATACCTATAATACAAAAGGAGGAAAACCTAATTGCTACAGAGAATCACAACTATATCTGCCCAGTGGAAATGAATATGATGTTTCTTTCACATGTGTTTTTAAACATAAAGCGGCAACTATTCTAGAAATCTCCAAAGAGGTCTCTAAGTGCAACACCCAGAACACTTATCCTAGTTTGACTATATCTTTATTTTGCCCCAGTAAAAGTAAGATTGACTCAAAGAAACAGACTATGAAGGCTTTTGTCATTTACAGATTATTTTTTATTCTATTGCAAATAGCAACAATTTTAAATGTGTATTATTTAAATTTTGTGAGCCCTATAGTCAAGGGTTTCTGCTGTAGTAAGCCATCTCTAGGTAAGTATCATAACAGTACTATGACAGCAACACTTTTATTTTGGGAAATCCAGATGCCAATGACTCTGCTGCTTCTACTCTTCCTGCACCACAGCAGTTAAAAAAATAGCTTGATTTTTTTTTTCTGAAAATTGCATCTTTCTTCATTACTCTAGTTCAGCTGCCGTTTCCTCAACCTGTTTTTCATCTTTATAGGTAAGCACATAATTTTCCTCCAATCTAGCAATGAGTTTGTTTTTTTTTTTTTTTTATAACAATATAAAGGTTGTGTCAGAAGGCTCAGAGTCTTAAAAAAAAATTATGGACTCATCTTTGAAAATCACACATCAGAAAAAAACAAAACCAAACAAACAAAAAACCTCCAAGAGGGGAACTTTTTTCTGAATATGCTTCATGGTGCTGGTGGTGATTTAGCTAGTAGAAGTGAGGCAGGAAAGTGCACTTATGTTAGCTGGAAGGCTCTGCGATACCAAGTAGAACTGTGTTCATCTGGGTGATGAGATGCATATAGATACCCAAAACTTGAAACTCGGAGCAAAATTAGGAGCATTATTAGAGTCAAAATGAGGGAGAGAACAGTCCTAGTTAGGGGATGACTTCCCATGAGATGTAAATGGCAAGGTTTGTGTTTTGGTCCATTTAGATTTACCCAAGAAATGGAATAGTGAACAGGTATCGATTACACAGTTAGTTAGCAGATTTTTTGGCCTGGCAGAAAGAAAGGAGGGGGAAAAAGAGTTAGTATTACACCTTCTCATCTGCACTTTGGCAAAATAATACCTCTAAATGAAAGACACCCCTAAGGCAGGTTCATGGAAGAAGGTACTTTTCCCTGAAATACCGTATACCTGAGTGAGGGGCATATACACTTAATTTCAGAATCTGCGTTGGATTTTTTCACTACACTTCTTGGCAGTATAGCTTTGTCTCTAACAGAGTGTAAGAGGTTGTTTTTCAGATAACATTGTATATATTCCTTGAGGGGTATTCATATTTAAATTTAGCACCTAGTTTAGTTAGCTAAATTAGCTGTCTAATCTAGTGTTAATGGAGAGAGTGGCCCTTAAGGTGCTTTTCAGAACATCATCCTAACTTACACTTTGTGAATAGCTTCCTGAGGTGCCTTACAGTCTATCCATTGACACAGATTGAACTTGAAATACCAGTACAAACACCCCCTCATCCTTCATTCTTGTAGTAGTACCCTCAATATTTTCTTAAAAAGCAAAGTTTGTGACATACCTTTTCTATATGCACATTTTAAAATGCCTGTGACTGGCAATAGAGAAAATCTCATTAGTTAGTTCAAACATCTGCTTCACTGTGAGCATATCCATACTTAAAATTGTTTCTTCATGAAACTAATACTTTGATGCAATGAAATAGTCAGTAACAAGGCCAGGCTCATGCTAAGGGTCTAGTTTTTATGTCTAAGAGGGAAATGCCGGCATGGGAAACTTTGAAATCTGGCCCTTTAAAAATAAACCTAAATATTGTATTAGCGTATAATGTACTTTATGCAAATTTATCTTTTTCTAAACTGATCCAATATAAATTTGCCCAAGCCTACTTTCTAATCTTGATGGATATATTCTAATTAGGAAAATTGACTTGTATCCCAAGTGACATAAATTAAAAACTTAAGGATAAATACACACCTAATTGACTGGTAGCATGCTGAGGATATTTGATTTGCGGATGAGAATATTCATGGAGATTGTTTGAAGAAAGCTATGTGAAAATATATTATTGAGATATGGATTTTATTTTACTTTGCAAAGATGCAGTTTTTTAATATTAGCTGCAACTGAATTGATTGAAACATTAATGAGCAACTGATATTTCCTATATGTTGTTTGTTGTGAAACTACCTTTGACATATATCACATAATGTTTCTTGTTGATTGACCTAATTACAAACACATAGTTTTATCAGAGCTTTGTGAGCCTGGAGATGCCCATGCTTGCTTAATGTTCAACAAACACAATTCAGAACCCTCTAGGCTCACCAGGCCTGTTTCCATAATCCTTAATTGGGAAAAGTAAGCCTTGAGAGTTTTGAAATACCATGCTGAAATTGAGCTTAGGGGCTGGTAACACTAACTATCAAAACTCCCTTTGTAAGCAAGCAAACAATAATACATAACCCCTTCCATGCACCACCCCCTCCAGATATTTGGCTGATAGTCTAAAAATATGCAGATACAACACAATTAGATTTCTAAAGTTTATTTTGAATAATAACTGTAATTGTACAAAACTGGTTATATTTTATTTTATAGAACTGTTTATATTTTATTTTAGAGAACATAAGAATAAAAAGAAAAGACATAATATTTGTAAGGAAAAATATTGGTTTGCTATTTCATCTCAAATAATGGTTTATGTTAATTGTTCCTTAAGTGTCTTAAGGGAACTGCTGTGGAAAACAAGCAGGCTGATGAATATACAAAGGTACTTGTGTTTTACTAGATTATGAAGTAGGAATGAAGTTACACCCAGTGATTCATCATTTTCCTCTTCATCCCTTTCCTTGTCATCTGCCTTTCTGAATTCCCTAAATTACTGAAGGGTCATATACCTGGCTTCAAGTAGTGACTTCCTCCATAAGAAACAGATTTCCATCTACCTTCATGTTTTTCTACATAAGGAGGAAATTCTTTCCTGTTAGGGTGGTGAGACACTGGAATGAGTTGCCCAGGGAGGTTGTGAATGCTCCATCCCTGGCGGTGCTCAAGACCAGGTTGGAGGAGGCCTTGGGTGATATGGTTTAGCATGAGGTGTCCTTGCCCATGGCAGGTGGGTTGGAACTAGATGATCTTAAGGTCCTTTCCAACCCTAACTATTTTATGATTCTATGATTCTATATTTGTCTCTTCCAGCATTTTGGAAGCTCTGACCAGGACTTTCTGCTCATTCTGTCACTAATTTGCAAGACTACTCCGTTAGTATCTATCTAATGATTTGATAATAATTTAAAAGATTAAAACTGGAGACTGCGATAATGGGAGTCAGGCAGAGCATGAGACTTTACACTGGTTTTGTACTTTTTGTATCTTCCGTTGAATTAGATTTATCTGAGAACAATGATGGCATATGTTGAATAAGAGGAAAGAGAGCTCAGGAAGATATACATTTATTAAGAAAATGTTTTCTTTAAGAAAATTCTATATTTTGTGAGGAAGGAAAAAAAATACTGTTTATCTTCTGAACTTCAGCTGAGCAAATACATCCTGTGCAGTCTGTGCTTAAACAATGCAAGAGTAGACAATTGAACAGTGACCTTCAAGATGGGAGAGCTGCTGGCAAAGCTTAATTTAGAGGATTCAAGGTTTCTCTTGGAAACAATCCCCAGAAAATTGTTATTTAACATAGTACAGTAAATTTTATGTAAAATGATAAAACTATTGTCCCAAACACCACACAAAGCATGAAGCCAAAGTCCTAATGCAAGAATTCAAAGTTTTCATAAATTTTAAATTAAGTTTGTTAGGATGACAACGATTTCATAGAATCATAGAATAGTTAGGGTTGGAAAAGACCTTAAGATCATGTAGTTACAACTCCCCTGCCATGGGCAGGGACATGTCACACTAAACCGTGTCATCCAAGGCTTCATCCAACCTGGACTTGAGCAGTGCCAGGGATGGAGCATTCACAACCTCTCTCAACAATCCATTCCAGTGCCTCACCACCCTAACAGGAAAGAATTTCTTCCTTATATCCAACCTAAACTTCCCTCGTTTAAGTTTAACCCACTACCCCTTATCCTATCACTACAGTCCCTAATGAAGAGTCCATCCCCAGGATCCCTATAGGCCCCCTTCAGATGCTGGAAGGCTGCTATGAGGTCTCCATGCAGCCTTCTCTCCTCCAGGCTGAACAGCCCCAACTTTCTCAGCCTATTTTCATGCAGGAGCTGCTCCAGTGCCCTGATCATCCTCGTGACCCTCCTCTGGACTTGTTCCAAGAGTTCCATGTCCTTTTTATGTTGAGAACACCAGAACTGCCTGCAATAGTCCAAGACAGGTCGAATGAGAGCAGAGTAGAGGGGCAGGATGACCTCCTTCTACCTGCTGGTCATGCTCCTTTTGATGCAGCCCAGGATACGGTTGGCTTTCTGGGCTGTGAGGAAATGCCGAAGCTGGCTCATGTTCATTTTCTCATCCACCAACACCCCCAGGTCCTTCTCCACAGGGCTGCTCTGAATCTCTTCTCTGCCCAACCTGTAGCTGTGCCTGGGATTGCTCCCACCCAAGTGTAGGGTCTTGCACTTGGCATAGTTAAACTTCATGAGGTTGGCATCAGCCCACCTCACAAGTGTGTCAAGGTCCCTCTGGATGGCATTCCTTCACTCCAGTGTATCAACCGAACCACAGAGCTTGGTGTCATTGGCAAACTTGCTGAGGGAGCACTCAATCCCACTGTCCATGTCAGCGACAAAGAAGTTGAACAAGACCGATCCCTGAGGAGCACCACCCATTACTGGTCTCCAGCTGGACATTGAGCCATTTACCACAACTCTTTGTGTGCAGTTATCCAGCCAGTTCTTTATCCACTGAGTGGTCCATCTATCAAATGAATGTCTCCAATTTACAGAAAAAGTATGTCATGCGGGACAGTGTGGAACGCTTTGCACAAGTCCAGGTAGATGACATCTACTGCTCTACCCCTGTCCATCAGTTCTGTAGCCCCATCATAGAAGGCCACCAAATTGGTCAGGCAGGATTTCCCCTTAGTGAAGACACGCTGGCTGTCACCAAGCACCTTGTTGTTTTTCATGTGCCTTACCATGCCTTCCAGGAGAATCTGCTCCAAGATTTTGCCAGGCACAGAGGTGAGACTGACTGATCTGCAATTTCCCAGGTCATATATTTCCCCCTTCTTGAAAATGGGGGTTATATTTCCCTTTTTCCCAGTCCTCAGGAACTTCACCCGACTGCCATGATTTTTCAAATATGGTGGCCAGCGGCTTAGCAACTTCATTTGCCAGCTCCTTCAGGACCCATGGATGGATTTCATCAGGTCCCATGGACTTGTGTACATTTAGGTTTTTAAGATGGTCTCAAACCAGATCCTCTCCTACAGTGGACACAAGGTCTTCATTCTCACAGTCTGTGTGTCTGCCTTCCAAGACTTGGATGGTGCAGTCAGAGCCTTTGCCAGTGAAGACTGAGGCAAGGAAGTCATTCAGAACCTCAGCCTTCTCCAAATCCTGTGTAGCTAGTTCTCCCGAGAGCTTCCTGAGGGGGCCTATGTTGTCCCTAGTCTGCTTTCTATTCGCTACATACCTATATAATCCCTTCCTATTTTCCTATTTTTCCTGCATTTTGAAAAATACTTTTAAATAACTTTCGATCAGTCTCTCTTAAAACTCATTTTTATATTTTACCTGCCATTTATTGATACTTTCATAGTTTCCTTTTATTTGCATACATAGACTATGGTTATGTTAAACTGGTTTTGCTATGTCAGCTATAGTGTCATATCATTTTAAAGTTTGTCTTAAAGTGGCACTGAAATTTCTTCAGCAGCTGCAACAATATTTTTAGATGTAAAGTGTGACCTTATTAGTCAGGGAACATACAAATGTGATGATAAAGTAGGTAAGAATCATGAAAAACTGCAGCCTTGATGGAAAAAGGCAGATAAGAAAGTTGGTTTGAATTTTTTTCCCCTGGATCTAAGTTAAGAATATTACCTATAACATTACATAATTGAATTAGTATATTACAATCTTGGTATTAACTCCAAAGTCTAAGTGAGAGTCTTAGTGGTAAAAGGCTGCTGAAACTTAATTTCTCATAAGTTGGATTTGAAGAAATTTCCTCATAGCTATGAGGAAATTAAAGCCTTGCTCAAAGTGTGGGAATAGAAAATCAAGTCTGGTACACAGAAGATATTTTCTGTATTATTTTGTTTAGTTTTTTTTGTTTGGGGTTTTTTGTTCAGTTGGGTTGGGTTTGTTTGCTTTTGGTGTTCAGGTTTGTTTGTTTTGGTTGGTTTTTTTTTTATGTATGTTTAATTGTTAAGTTAGACAAACCTCTAGAAACCCCTCAACAAGTACTTGTATTTTTGATAGAGTGATTTAACAAATCTGAGCCAAACTTGCAAGCAACTGAGGAGCCAGACAAAATCAAAGAAGCAGTAAGGAGAAATGCTGACTGCATCTGCTACTGTTTTGGGTGTGTTCCTTCTATGAATCATTGAGTAGATCACTCTAGCAAGAAGTTGCAACTCAAGTTCAGGTTATCTTACTCGACGTAGGGTGTATTTCCCAACAGAAGCAGTTGCAGGGAGGGATGCCAGTTTGGGGAGATACATGGAGGATGTGACTGTAGGGATCTGCATATGGGTGACCAAACACTGCTGGGTTGCCTATCCTCTGTGTGTTGTGGTACAGCCATGTAACAAGCCCTGGGCGTGCATGAGCCCGCAGTCAACTAATTGTCCACATGCTGCTCAACCTTACAGGTAGTGTGCAATTAACACTATCTGGATGCCCAACTCTTGTTTAAGACTTCCAAGTTAGCCAATAGATCACAGACTTTCACTTAATAATCATCAACTATATAATTATCACTTTTAGGGGATGGAGTCTCTAGATGTGTAAAAGCATATGATATCCACTACAGCTCTTCATACTCCAGGTCTCATTTAACTTCCTCAGCCTCAAGAAATGAGGCTTTCTTTTCTGGAATATCTATATTTTTGATTAATACTTCTGCCATCTGTGATTCCAAAGACTTTCCCAAACAATAATGAAACATCTTCCTCCAGAAAGCTGTAGTGTTCTCTGCCACTACAGCAAGGTATAATTTGATAAGGCATCTCTTTTTTTTCTATTACGTACTATGCATTTGTATGCTGGCTGCTTAATGCAAACCAAATAAAATAAATGAAATACCCTAACCTGATTAATATATGAACCTTCTTTCACTGTTTTTCCTGTTTTGTAAACACTAGATAGCTTAGCTACACAAACGGTAGCATGTGTATAGTTAGTGAGTTTGCCTTCTTACATCTATAATACAATTTTATAATGGAAGCAATGTCATATAGTATTTAACTCTGACATTTAGTGTTTGCCCTAGTAGATGGTCTTCCTTTTACTTAAGTGCCATTACTTTTATGTAGTCCATTTTCATTGCATTTAGTCCCATTTTAGTAATAATGCTTGCATGATTTACCAGGCAAGTGCAATCTTTGCCCTGAATGGCACAGTGCAAGAAAAAATGGAAGCTGTTAAGAGGCTGAATGGCAAAAAAGTATTATTGACCTATGTTGGCAGCCATGTGTTTCAATTATTTTCAAGAATCCATTTGTCAAATAACTGAAGCGATGTGGGACGTCAAGTTCAAGCTGGGGTTAGTGTCTTTCTACATCTGATTTGATGTATCTTCTGTAGCCATTTAATTGAATTACCCAATTTATTTTTCAAGCAACAATGCTCTACCAAGAGCCATGACATTAAACAATTAAATATGAGTTTAAAAGTCTACATTTTGTGTAGTTCATCATTTCTCTGCAGCAGAGAGTTGGCCTAGAGCCGTGTTGCATTCTGGTATGGTAAAAGTTGAGTGTCTCAGGGAACACCGTTCTCCCCCAGAAAACAAAATTTTGAGAGCAGCATGCATACAGAATGTCCATTGCCTGGTCAATGCTGTAGATACATGCCCTCATCAGTTCTTAGAAAATGAGGAGTTATTGTTAACTCCTGCACTTCAAAGGCTTCTGGGTTCTTAAACTGGACACTAGAAATTCAGAAAATAGGTTAAAATTAAGAAATGGTGAGTGACTGGTTGGGGAGGGAGTCTGGGCTAAGGTTTAGCTTATACAACTTCCTCAGACTTTTGCAACAGTAAGAATTATGCAACCTGTGTTGCTTTGATCAAGCAGTGTGGATTTGTTCTTCCCTTTTTTACTTTGTGTTGGAAATTTTTTATCTGTAGTGCAATAAAAGAAGTAGTTGCTTATTTGGGTGCTCATACAGTGTACTAGTCTGTGTCCACATTCTTCCACAAATATTTAAAATCCTTTTACCAATTTTAGAGAAAATTAAATTGAAGAACTGAGACTTTTTTTCCTTTGTGTTTTCTTGGTGTTACTGGAAATCAATGAAAATATAATTTTAAGAATATTACAGATTTTCTTTTGTGTTATGGCTGTAGATACACGTTTTGATATCAGAAGAATAATTACTGAAACAGAGAGAACAGTAGTGACTTATTTTTTTTTCAATTAACATTCAACAATTAAATTTTAATATGGTCAGGGAATTGTTCAGAGACTTTTGTATGGGGATAGTGCACCTTTAATCATCTGCCCTCTGGTGCCAACCTTTTTCTTTGAGTGCTTCCATAAAAGCTTATTGCAGCTAGTTATTGAGCAAATTAGTACTTGAATTTTGGTGAAAAATGTCTTTATTAGTCCTAAAACCAGAGTCACTGTGCATTCCCAGAAGGCGTGATTTTGTTTGATGAATAAATCTAGTAATTATCCTGCTGTTAGGGCTGTACCGCAAATGTCATAAGCAGATAAACAGAGGGAGTAAGCCTTCCATAAATTCTCTAATTATCTATGTTGGACTACTTATTGCCTGCAGATGATTTATAAGCATATTGATATATCCTTAAGTATTTTCATTTGAGTTCACAGATGCAAATAATTAAGGCAGTAGTCATTTGCAAAAGAAAGTGGCAGTTCAGGGTCATCTCATTATAAAACTTGTGTTTATGTTCATGCTATAGAGGAAGATACAGGTACGAGCTGTTTGACTGGGCTAACTCCTTTGACATCTTTAACGTTCCCTCTAGTTAGTGTAATTCTCCCAATATCCATAAGTGTCTCTGAGACCTCAGTTTGCCTAAATCTTCTAAGGTTAAAATAGAGATGATTGTCAGATTGATTTCCAATCTCCAGCACATATGTTAACCTGTAGAATCATGTTGGAAGATACTTAGCTAATAATGCTGAAGAGAATAGTTTTCGCCAACATGCTATAGCTGTTTAAATGTTGAGTTCATGTTTTTGCATCATGTCGTCTTAAACCCTGTTGTATCCAATGGGATATTCAATGTGGCTGGAATAAAGTGTTCACCTTCCTTTTTCAGAGGAGCACAAAGAGCATATGGAACCCCTTATGAAGAAGCATATAGCTGTAAAAGTTTTTAAGTAACGAAAATCTCCATATGTGTAGCAGGAGTACGGTCTTTTTTCAGCTGTTAAGGGAAGTTTCTGCTGAGTATTGGGGAATTTGGCAGTAAAAATCTGCTGAGTAAAAATAGTGGAAAAAGCAGGTGCTATGCAATGAGTATAATACTTAGTCTCTAGATGCATCTGTGTTTTGCATATTAATATTTACATGTACCTCTCATGTCACCTATTTATCTGTTTTATCTACCTAACAGTACACAGAGTTTGGCCTAGTGTATTGCAGATTTTTGTAGGTGACGCTTTTAGTCTTATTTAAAAGTTTCTGCAGTGGAAGTGGCATAATTTCTGGGGTGAAATAAGGATTTAAAACAATGTAAATGCTGACTGACAAAAATGGGTATTTAGAAGTGTTGCCACAACCTTTGCTGATGGCTAATTCACAGAGTGCATTTCTTCTGTTGTAGTAACTATTTTATTATTTAGTTATGCTTTAGTAAGCATATTTTAACAGATTTTAGTATGGGGAGGGGAGAACCAACATCTACAAGTTGCTATTTGTATACTGAAAATTAAATCGTCCAGATATACTCCAGTCATACTAACTCACTTTAGCAAAACTCATTTTCAAAAATCCCAGTAATTGCAGAAACTTGAACATCTTCAAATGATATAATGACAAGTCTTACCTGAAAATTCTTGTCAAATTCTTAGAAGGGATATTCTGGAGTGTGCCACAGAAATTATGATAGTCACTATGATGCTGGAGTTTCATTATGTAGATAATGACCCAATTTTTTTATTTTTATTTTTTTAATACAACATCTTATTTTGTGTATTGGGCTGATTTTGAACAGGTTTATGAAGGTACAGAAATGGGGCAGCCTTGATTTGCCAGCCACACATAAATGATAATGTGACCTAGGCATTGTCATTAGTCTAGTCTAGGAGACCTGTTTTTTTCTGATAATTCCTTCTGGGCATAGTAATCTTGGATATCACTTTGAGTATTGTTTACTAAACAGTATATGAATTGGACAGAATTGCACTGTTTTTTCTCACGACACCTGCATACCATGCATTTGTTAGCTGGATGAACAGGAGTTGTTGTGCTATTAGAAGATTCTCCTTAACTTGAGTCTTCTCCATCTCACTGACCTTACTTCACCCTAACATTCATTGTTTACTGTTTTGCAGTTCAGGGTCAAGCTTATAATTTTTACTTTACTTGTAACATCAACTGCTTCTAGAATGTTTTTAGGATTTTGGGAGAATCTTATGTGAATAATCAGTCAAATATTTAAATCAGTTTGATGTTTTTCCACTATTTTTTTTTTTTTTTGCTTGTGTTTTTGTTTTGTTTTGCTTTGGGAGGGTGGTTGTCTGAGGTTTTTTGGGGGGGTTCTGTGCCTAATTTAATAGTGTTTATTGCAGCATATGTTTATGCAAACCTGTTTTTTGTGAACATGTATATAAACTGAAAGTTTTATGTATATATATATTTTTGTATAAATTATATAAAGCTCCATTCAT
This sequence comes from Pezoporus wallicus, assembly GCF_028554395.1. Classification (NCBI taxonomy): domain Eukaryota; kingdom Metazoa; phylum Chordata; class Aves; order Psittaciformes; family Psittacidae; genus Pezoporus; species Pezoporus wallicus. The sequence goes on from NW_026635844.1 coordinate 143,008, forward strand.
ATTGGACCTTTGCACATTTGTTGAGTCAAACAAAAACAATGACCCTTGGTGTCTGACCAGTTACTGCATTTTGAAAGTAAAATAAGAAAGTTTAAAACTTGCAACAAACTAATATTAAGACATTATAATAGTTCTGAAAGATCTAGTAAAATAACCAAAATATTAAAATATAACAGGAACACATCAGGGGTGTACAAAAGCATAACAGAAGTCAGAATTATTTGCTTGAAATAACTAAGCAGAGTTTGTTGCAGTGGGTGTGAGACTTCAGGTGACATTGTGAAAGGGTTGAAGATTGCCTCATTTACTGTCAATAGCTTCCTAAACTCCTGCTTGGTTCACAATGAAGAGATGTGACAGTGTTACACAGGAAGACTTAAATCCTCTTTCTAATGAGTGACTTTTTTTTGTAGACAAAGAAGGAAGGAACCCTGCATCAACATAAGGTTTTATTATTTCTAGTGTGATTATTTGAGGGGTTGCTTTGGTTTGGTTTTTTCCACAAAAAAAAAAAACAGTGCAGAAGAATAAGCTGAAATGTGGACCTATTTTTTGGCTTCTGTCACTATCTTTTATTAAGTGCTATATGAAAACTAGCATATTCATTTTCTGAGAATTCATAAATCTGGGCTGGGCTTGCTGAAATTAGTTTCATAAAGGTCAGATAGATATTCCAAAATACCTATTCTGATTTGTGCAAATCGCATTGATAATTTACTTGTAAGAAAACAGTGCAAATATCCAGATGATGTATTTTTAATGCATTTTATATCTAATTAATAGATTGTCTATTACATATGTTAGAAGAAAATCTTGAAAAGCAACAATAATACTGGCAGAAGTATTTCATTATAATATTGGTATTATTTATTAGTCTTCATTTTTCAGCATTGTTTTATTTAAAATCTGTATATTAAACTTTGCAATGGGAATTTTGCATTAATAGGTCAGTTTATGTGAGGGTATTCTTAAATTATCCTTTTTCTTCATTTTGGTCTTGAATTTTTGTCATAGATTCTCAGTAGTTTATTTTTATTTTTGAAATAATATTTTAAAATGTAGATTTTTGTATATATATATGTATTTGGTTTTAAAATCAATGAATGTCATTGAGTCCACTTTTACTTCAGGACTAATTATATACTGGATGTGTGTTTGCAGTTAATAAGCTTAGATACTAGGGAAAAAAATCAGTGAAAAAGATTACACTACAGATAATTAATAAAAATCAATTAGTTTATTAATGAGTAGTCTGCCATTACCCAAGGTGGCACAAACCAGCTGGGGAAAAAAAGCAGCATCCCTGAATAGGACATTTTAGATGCCTGAGTTCTGCTGAGAATTTCAAAGAAAATAACTATAAGAGGCAACACTACTCAGGTTAAAACTGCTAAATTTCCTCTTGAGATTGCAGCTCCTTTAGCTAATAAATCTAGTGAAAAAGTGTTTCACCTTTAGTGTATGCTATAAACCATTTTCTGATGCCTTAAGTACATTGTTCACTGCCCTGTATTAAAAACAAAGACCATAACTGTAAATGTCAATGACTAGGATTGTTAAAACTCTTGCATCTCCTTGCTTTAGTATAAAAGCTGGAAACACCCGTCACCTCTTACATGACTTTAGGATAACATTTTGCATTCAGATATATAAATGGCATAAAGTCAAACATGATATGACAGAGAAATGCAAAATGCTTTCAAATAGTCCTTGGATTAAATAGGAAAAGTTCAATGGCAATGCTCATCCATTTGTAAGTACAGTTTTGTAACAGGAAATACAGAAGATGTTTACACCATTTTTATTGTCTTTATTCTTTGTTGAGCTATGGTTAAGTTAATCAAAGTCTATGGAGAACTGAAAAAAAAACAGTATAATCCATACACACATTGTCAGCCATGTAATTTATTCTTTATACCTTGGGTGGATTTATCTGAAAGGAAATGTATGTTTCCAGGGCAAGAGGGAAAAAGGGGTTTGGATTTGGAATCACTGCATATAATTTAAATTTTGTTATTCTTGTCAGAAAGCAATGGAAAATAACTATATTTAGGAATTTTGAGTACTGATGCCCTGTGTTGTGGTTTAAACTCTGTCAGCCACACAGTCTCGCTCACTCACTCCCCACCTTCCTTCACTCCCGCTCTTGGAGGGACGGGGAGGAGAATGGAAAGAATGTAACTCCCACGGGTTGAGATAAGAACAGTCCAGAAACTCAGGTGTAACACAAACCACTATTGCTACCACCAATAATAATAATGATAAGGGAAATAATAAGGGAAGAGAATACAAGACCACCCGCCGATACCCAGCCAGACCTAGCAGAACTAGCCCTTCCAGGTAACTGCCCCCAATTCTACCTCCTGCACATGACTTGCTGTGGTATGAAATACCTCTTTGGCTAGTTTGGGTCAGGTGTCCTATCTTTGCTTCCTCCTGGCTTCCCCTCCTCCCTGACAGAGCATGAGACTCAGAAAGTCCTTGGTCAGACTAAATATTTGAGCAGTAACTAAAAACATCGGTGTTATCTCTGCTGTTCTCAGGCCAAAAGGCAAAAACACAGCGCTGCACCAGCTACTAAGAAAGAGAAAAAATGACTGCTACTGCTGAACCCGGGACACCGTGAGAAGTCGAACTCTCTCTGTTGGCCAAGACAGATGTATACCACAAGAAGAGTGTTGTTTTAGTACTACAGATGATTATAAACCATTGTTACAAGGAATATTTTCTCTAACTTATGTTTGAACTGTACAACATAACAATACAATCATTGTTATGTTGTACAGTTCAAACATAAGTTAGATAAATATAGTACTTTTATATCAATATAGTACTACAGTAAATTTAGTATTACTTAAAATAAGCTGCAAACATACGGTTGCCATCCTGTTTTGGGAAACTTGCCATGGAGTTGACTGTGAGTAAGTTGTGTGCTCAGGTGCACAGCAGATGGTCTGTATGACTTAAAAGTCCTAACAAATGACTTGTGGTCCTGGGTTCAGCAGTAGCAGCCATTTTTTCTCCTTCTTGGTAACTGGTGCAGAGCTGTGTTTTTTGACTTTTGGCCTGGGAATGGTGCTGATAACACTGATGCTTTTAGTTGCTGCTTAGTAATGTTTGGTCTGGCCAAGGACTTTCTGAGCCTCATGCTCTGCCAGGGAGGAGGGGAAGCCGGGAGGAAGCAGAGACAGGACACCTGACCCAAACTAACCAAAGAGGTATTCCATACCACAGCACGTCATGCCCAGGATGTAACTGAGAGTTACCTGGAAGGGCAAGGACTGCGGGGTAGCACTAGGTATTGGACGGTGCTTGATTGGGCTGGGAGGGTGAGTTATTGGTCAGCGGGTGGTGAGGTGTTGTATTCTCTTCTCTTGTTACTTCCTTTATCATTATTATTATTGGTGGTAGCACTAGTGATTTGTGTTATACCTTAATTACTAAACTGTTCTTATCTCAGCCCGTGGGAGTTGCATTCTTTTGATTCTCCTTCCCATGCCTCTGGGAGCAGGGGGAGGGCAAAAAGGGGGGGAGGGGAGTGAGAGAGGAACTGCGTGATTTATGGCTGACTTTGTTTAAACCATGACAGTTCTTTTTGGAGCCCAAAGTGGGGCATGAGGGGTTGAGATAACAACAGATCTGACCGGATTAATAGTCACTCGTCACAGTGCTGATTTATTGGCTCTCAAAGTTGTTTCTCTTGATCTCACACCTTCAGAATGTTGTAACTTACTTAGAGCCGGAATTTGCTGTGTTGGTGTTTATCAAGTGTGGGGCTTGGGTTAAGGTTCTTATCTCACTGTACCGTATGGCAATGACTTGTAATACAGGCAGGCTCCAGCAACAGGGCAGGACGGATGTGGACTTCTACCTGCCTGTCCAGCTGCCCATCACCACCCTGGCCCTCATCCTCGCCTCCGTCTTCATGAGGCTGCGGGGAGCAGAGGGGGAGCGACCCTGGGAGATGGCGGCTGCTGAAGCGGCCAGGGAGAGCGGCCCCGGGGACCAAGTGGGAGCAGGAGTGGGGCAGGAGGCCACGAGGGGACGGCTGCCGGTGGAGGAGGTTGGGGCGGTCGAGGAGTGGAATGAGGCAGCTGCCGATCAGTGGGAGGAGGTGGCGCGGGAGCCGAGTTCCGCGGGGGAGCCGATCCCTGTGGCTGAGCCCAGCCCCATCGACGAGCCCAGCCCCACCGATGAGCCCAGCCCCACAACAGCCAAGAGCATACCCCGGAAGCTGCCCGCCGAGCCCCAGGAGGACACAGGAGACTACACAGCATTTCCCAACAAGGCAGAGGAGGAAGAGCTGGACTCAGGAAAAGAGAAGCTGGTGGTGGGAGAGCCGGCAAGCACAGCAGCTACACCAGCCCCAGTGACAAGTACAGCAGCACCTTTTGAGAGTTCTGAAGGTTTTGAATGGACCTTTGGGTATTTCTGGGACCTGCCTGCTGATTGTGATGGGGATCAGCCTGTTGGCACACATACAGAGTGTGTTTTACTCACGACCATTTTGTCTGATCTCAAAAGTTAAGCAGAGTCAGGTTTGGGTCTCATCTGGGATTAGACGATGATGCAGGGGGACCAAGAGGTTTTCTCCAAGGCTGGAGAGTCATGAGTGGCAGGGCATGTGGGACAGTATGGGCAAGTATCTAGTCCACTGGGCCCCTCCAGTGCTTTGGAAGCGTTGGAGATGGAAGACAGCTGTATGGAGTCCCCAGCAGCAAGCTGCAGAAACTGCTTAAGGGGACAGTGAATTATTTTCAGCCTGGTGGGCCCATGGCACTTCAGACCAACAGAGCAGAGATGCAACATAGAGATGGACTCGTGATCGAGGGGTGGACTTAGCAACGGACAGAATTGCCCAGGTTATTCACGAGTGTGAACACAGCACACAGCCTCTCCTGCTCTGAAAGACTGTTACAAGAGATGGAGCCTGGCATCATGGACCAGATGGACTCAGCAGCTTTATAGGGACTGGTCCATGCACTAAGATAAGAGTGCACTGAGATAAGAGTGATAGTATATTGAAAACGTGGTATCTGAGCATGACTTGAATGATATGGAATAAGGGGTTGATACTGTCCTGGGTTCAGCAGTAGGAGCCAATTTTTTCTCCTTCTTGGTAGCTGGTGCAGCGCTGTGTTTTTGACTTTTGGCCTGGGAACGGTGCTGATAGCACTGATGTTTTTAATTACTCATGTTTGATCTGGCCAAGGACTCAAATGTTTGGTCTGGCCAAGGACTTTCTGAGCCTCATGCTCTGCCAGGCAGGATAGGAAGCCGGGAGGAAGCAGAGACAGGACACCTGACCCAAACTAGCCAAAGAGGTATTCCATACCACAGCACGTCATGCCCAGGATGTAACTGAGAGTTACCTGGAAGGGCAAGGACTGCAGGGTAGCACTAGGTATCGGGCAGTGCTTGGTCGGGCTGGGGGGGCGAGTTATTGGTCGGCGAGTGGTGAGGTATTGTATTCTCTTCCTTTGTAACTTCTTTTATCGTTACTGTTATTGGTGGTAGCACTAGTGATTTGTGTTATACCTTAATTACTAAACTGTTCTTATCCTGTGGGAGTTGCATTCTTTTGATTCTCCTTCCCATGCCTCTGGGAGCAGGGGGAGGGCAAAAAGGGGGGGAGTGGGAGAGTGACTGCGTGATTTATGGCTGACTTTATTTAAACCACGACACTTGTGAAACCGAATTTGCTTCCATAAACACTGTGATTTTAAAGTTGTTGATGATATAATGGAGAGACAAACATGTTTTCCTGCTTATTAACCATTGAAAAGGCATTGCAATATTTAAAATTCTGTGTTGGGACTCAAGAATAACTGTATTTTGTTGGCTTTCTGTTTTTTGTTATTTCTGTGTACACTGGTGGGGATTACAATAATTTTGGAAAATCTAATTTTAGACCATATGAACTCTTTTATCTAATTAAATTGTATTTTAAAGAATTCCTTGTTCTCTGTTCTTTGTCTCGACTTTGTAATCTCATATCTGATGAGTTCTTAAATACTACAAGATAGATTCTGTTCTTTATACTGCTATGAATTTTCTGAATGACCTTTTAAAAATTATTGTCTATTTAAACACATAATCCTAATCCTAATAGGTAAAATACCATGGGCATAGCTTCTTCATTACACTGCTCATCAGAAGTATTTTCTCATTAAGCTGTGTAGCTATGGCAGGTAAAAGCTGTCAGAATATAATCTTTTTGTCAAGTTAGAGGCTCAAAAAGGTGCATACTTTTTATAAATACAGAGCAGATAAATTCCATATTTACATATTTATCTCCATTTCCATACAAAACATCTCAGTTTTTAAGAACCTGAGCCAAGCTTATTGCTTGTTTTGTAATACACATTGCAGAAGCCGCAGAATTACGAATGATGGTGATCTTGGAAATACACTGAACTTTTAACATTTTTAGTGGTAGAGTTAAATTTTCCACTTTTAACCTTCAGTAATCTAGCAAGCAATGCACTATTTTCATGTGATTCTTGGCACTCATTAACCCTTGATTACCTTTTCCCTCAACCAGCAGGAGTAGGTCCTTGGCATTTATTAGCTATTGATAACGCTCTAAGGCCAGTGAGGTACAGCACCTCATGTTATTACATGTTGCTTGTTGAAGCCTAAAGAGGTATCAAGCTGAAAGCGTTCAACAGAACACATACAGTATGGTTAATTTCAAAACTGAGACTACAGTTTGCCTAATCATGTATAGTTTCAGAATTATCCAGACTTCTCAATGGTCTATTTGTGATTGTTTATCATAGTTTTATGATATGTGCATGCATCACACAATATGCTTCAAACTCATTAAAGATTATAAAGTAATAATAATGCTGTTATTCTTATGTTCGTATCTCTTGCTTGATAGTTTATAGTAATATTCTAGTAAACAACTTCATCTAAGAGTATTGTTATTTGAGAAGAAGAGTACTGAGAAAGCACTCTTTACCAACACTACTCTCTACATTCTGCCACTCTGACTGTAGAATATAGGTGATGAGATGTCTCTATTGTACATTATTGTCAATGTGCACAACTGAGTGTGCTACAGAACTATTAACAAAAAGCATCCTGGTCTGTGATTTGTAAATGATGAGATTTTAAAAAAGAACACTTAGATTTTACTGAAAAAATAAAAATAAAAATTGTAGCACTATCTTTGTAGTTGTGATAGTCTTTAGAGGAAAGAGGGGGAAGCTTTTTAGAAAGAACTAATTTCATTGACACCCTGTGTTACTTAATTGACTGATCAGTTGGAAATATAAATACTTTGGAATATTCACCCACTTTCTCTTTCACCCCTAAATATCATTCTTCCCAAAAAAAGAAGTATTAACTCTTCTTACAAACCTTAAAATATTGGAGTACAGTAGTCATTGCAAATTATTTCCTCAGTTTACGATCAACATCTGAAAGAAGTGACTGCTATTTCTGGTTACTCTTTCACTGTGTACATTTAGTATGAACTTTAACTTACTTATTATTTTGTGTTCCTCACTCCATATCAGGAGCTTCTTTCGGATTCAAGTATTGCCTGGAACTCTGAAACAGTGCATATCTAACTAAAAATATTCCTAAACCTTGCTGAACTGAAGCTTGATGGCTAGCACTGCTTTTCTCCACTATGTCCCTTCCTAAAAGAAAATTACTGGCTAAACTACTGGACAACTTTTAGATGACTTACACCAAATTAAATGACATTCATCCAAAGGTATGCCTTGAATTAGAATTTTCATCTGGCCTATTTTAGTAAATTTCACTGAATGCCATGGTTTTGGTTTGGTTTGGTTTGATTTGTTTTTTTTTTTTTTAATTATTATTTAGGAATTTTGATGCTCCATCCATTCATTATTGATAGGAACCACTGTTCTGGGTATAAGCAAAATATTAGTCAGCTGGGCACTTTGAATGTTTGAAAGTTGAATAGCAGGGATGTGTGGAACTTGCAGTGAGAGGAACAATGAGCTGTTAGCCCATTGTTCACATCTCTCCCTGGACCTGTTAAAATTTTTTCCTGTGTTTGTTCAATTCTATTAAATTTCACCAAGTGGGGTGTAGCAAGTTGAGTGGAAAGTATTGGATTCTGGTGTGGAGGCTCCAGATTTGTGTCTCTAAAGGTGTCCTGACAACTCTGCACCTCTGGCAGAGTTCGGGCTGGGGTGATGAGAGGCAGTGGCTTAAAGTTTTCTTTGCTGATGTGTTGAGGGACTCAGGAGCAATGCTGGAAGGTGAATTAAGGAGAAACTTGTTTAAAATTTGATCTCATGAGCTTTCACACTCAGAAGAGTTATAAATTTATAACTCAGAAGAGTTATAAATTTATAAAGTTATAATTTATAAAATTTAAAACAGTGTGCAAAACATGACACAACTAGTTTTTCTCTATTGCTGTGTATGTACTCTTCTTTATACTATGTGCTTTTCATTCCACTTAGCTCATTTTTTTTGCAAAAGAGGCAACACTAACTTTGTGCTATTTTTGAGAATTGTGGATTTATATTTCAAAGGACAAATTAAGATAGAGCTTTTGTCAGTTAAAATAAACTTGCGCAATGTTTTAATGATGGTACGTGGAAGATGAACCTCAGGGCCCTTGTCTGAATCAAGCAAGGCTAAAATTCACTGGAATTCAGGTATTTTTAACATCAGCTATCTGCTTGCTCTGTGTGTCTATAGGACAGAGAGTTTGGAGCAATAGTGGGAAACACACCAGACATAGGAAAACTGGTCAGTTTTGTAGTGCTTTAAACCCAGAAATCCTATCCTGTGTCTAAAGAAAGACTGATCAGAACTTACACACTACATGCTCTGAAATTAGTTTTGACATCTGAGAAAAGCTGTGCTAAGTATCTTCCCAATTCTTCTCCAGAGACAGTTGAATATTAATTACTTCACAGTAGTTTTAAACTAGAACTGTGGTTAGCATCATCTAAATAAATAACATAAGAAATTTTCCACCTTGGTACAGGTGACACTGATAATTTGCAGCAGGATATCTACTAGTTATTGAGAAGAGCACCAATACTTTTGATTTGATTTTAGTCATCAGTTTACCAGTTCTAGTAATAAAGTTTAACTCTTATGCTTTTCTCATATGTTTTTCTCTTTGCTTTGTGCTAATCAGTTTCTTCTTTTGCCTCCATCCTTCAAATAGAGGAGAAATATATTCCTCAAAGAGACTGGTTAATCCAAAATACTCACGTCTGACATTACGCAGCTCAGCTTGTGTGTAGTTGAGTCCCAGGTCTCCAATGTAAAACACATTCTTCTTCTTCACTAATTTAGCAACAACTCATAGGATTTATAAGAGATAAATTGTTATGAGCTTGAAATAATATGAATGCTTGATTGGCCTTCATTTTTTTTTTTTTTTTGTGCTGCCACTTTACCTTATCAAACTTTGGATCTCTATAATATAAAGCTGAATATGCTGACATTCTGGGCACAGAAGTAACAGGAATAGGAACATATCCATTAATGAAGAGCAAAGTTAGACCTGAGGGAAGAAAAGACTACACCAGCATTTGCAGAAGCTGACTTTTATAGATATTGCTTATGGATTTTTCATCTGCCAGTGAGATTGCCTAAAATTCTGGTTACATCAATGAATTAAGATATAGAAGAAATTAAAATGAAAGCAGGACACAGCAAAGGTAAAGTGAAAGATTTTGCTATTAGGCCTTTGCTTTGATCATGAGGTTTCGAATATATCTATCATCCTACATCTGTGAGGCTGTATTAAAAGGTTAATGAAGTTTTGTACCTTTTTGGGCTTATTATAACTAAACTGCTGTATCAGCAAATATGAGGAATTTAGCACTCAGATTTATCAGGAAAACGGTATTGAAAAAGACAGTAAAGTCATAGAATTTACTTTTAAATATATCTTAATACAATTCTTAAAGGAGTAACATGTTAATGGCATTGCAAAAGGTTTCTCAATACTCCTCATATTCTGGGGTGGAAGCCTTTTCTAAACAGAAACTTCCTTGTTTAGGCAACTGCAGTGCTGTGACTGATATACAATATATAGATCTCAGTTGCAAATGCTCATCTTTTCATGGTTTCAGCAAGACAACTGGTTTGCACGGGTCTTGTAGTGCGAGGCTCATATCATAAGACTATGCATGTAATAGTGATACTGTCGTGTTAAATGAGCATAGCTTGAAGTATTATTTTTTAAAAAATTGAAAGGTTGTGGCAGTAATAAAAAGGTTGAATGGTAATGTCTCTAATTGAACAGTAAGGTCTCTTTCCTATTAAGTCACTCTTTCATCTGTCTTTTTAATTATTTCATTATCATTTTGTACTGCAGTTCACAATGAAATGACCATTTGTGTTTAAGTGAAAGCTAATTATTAGGACTGAATTATTGTGCAGTTTATTGATCCCTATGGTGGATTAAGGGCTTTAAGTTCGTCTAGACAGAATAGTTAGCAAAATGACAAAAGGAAACATATAAGACCCTTGGGAAGAATCCCTACGCTCCATAAGCAATTAATGCCTGCCAGGTAATGGAATTTAAGTTTATACTAAATCCAGCAGTGCTTTGACATTTCAACTGCCTTATAAACACATTAGTCTAATGAATTAAGACTAATGAATTGTGTTGTTACACAAGCAGGAATAGTTGCAAATGCAGGATATTTTTAGTCCTCAGTTGAATGAATGAAAAATAGATAATTTTCTTTCTGAATCTGTTGAAAAATGAAAGGTGTTCTGTGTAATGTTTATATCTATTCAGTCTGCTTTCTCGTGATGGATGCGTATTAACAATTTCTATTTCCCAAAGAACACTAATCTCTCTTATGGATGTGAAAAGTATGCAGTGATAAACCAAGGGAGGGAAAAAAAGCAAAACAACTAAGCACAGTACTGCTGAGTAAGAAGCCAAACAGGTCATTCATCTCAATCCAGTGCTGGGGAAGTTTAAAAGTAATCTGTTATTATCTTGATGTGCACACCACAGCTTGTGCTAAAGTATACAGCCCCTTACTGTTATTTGTAAGAACATGTCCTTGAGTGGACTATGAACTGATAAAAGTGATTTTACTGGGTCTTCTAAACTTGCTCTGTTTTCAAAGACTTTCTAGGCAACATGCCAGCCTGGAGATCTGTTCAAAGGAAATAAGAATGACTTTTAACTGCACATTACAGTTAAATACTTTGTTGCTTCAAATACTTTATTTTATATAAAAGTTGCTGGTTAGTCATACTTATATTCTTAGTTTGGAGTGTTTATTTTGAAAAGTTTCTTGTCTTTCCTCCTACAGCCAAAAAGTTTGATATTTGGAAAGGCTAGTAAAATAAGGTTCTCTGGGTAGGAAGCAAGGTCAAGACTGAGGAGACATATTCTGTCCTTGATTTTCTTTGTGGCTTATTCAGAACATTGGACAGCTCAGGTTAGGGTATGTCTCAACTACAACCCATGTTTTGGGTTTCCTCTTCAGAGAAGGATTATTAGTTTAGGAGGGAGCTGTGTTAAAATGCTACATGGTGTCTGGTCAAGACCTGGTTTGCAGCCATCCACCAGGAACATGCTAGAGTGACTGTGCATTTCTTAATATGTGGAATGTATTGTCTGCTTCTCTTCCCATTACAGCTTTTTCTTTTGCATGAGGAGTACAAGCATTCCAGAAAGGAGGTCCCCTGTTTTGCTCATAGCAGTTGTGGATTACTTGTAGTGTCATGTTGACTCAAAGCTGATGTTACTAAGATAAATTAAGTTAATGGGACCCTAACATTTGAGAAAAAAAAAAAAGAAAAAAAGGGAAAATAATAATTAATCTAAATTATATGATCTACAATCTGGTTCTTGATTAATTTTAAGTTTCATTTTAATTTTTAATCGCACTTTTGTGCTTAATATGCAAATTTACTAATACTATGGTTACAATAAAGTATTTAATAATTCAGGAGGGTTTATGTAAAGTAATATTAATTTCACATATATTTTGTTTGAAGGAGAAAAATAATAAAAGCTATCCAAATAAAGAATTATTGGCACATCGTTTTGAGATAAAAAGGAAGAAATACATTTTGTTAGAATCTGAGTATTTTGTTGACTAGATGAAAAAAAATCTAAACCAATATGACGTCATTTAAATGAAGAAAAGGTCTGTTAGATAACAATTCCATCAGCTGCAGAAAACATCTGCTCTCCTTGACTTTGTATGGGATGTATAGAAACTTCTCCATGCAATTTCCCTGGAAGGCCCTTTCCTGGGGGAAATATAGGCAATGGCCAATACCTGCAGAGGAGTAAGGAAAGACAAGCAAACCTGGTAATGTATTGGCACAGCTCCCAGAAGTGTGGGTTGAGACTGCCCTTAAAGTCCATCCTCTAGGAAGTCCAAGACAGAGTGAGGAGCAACTAGTGGTGAATCCAAACTTTCAATCTACTGAATTATTCAAAGTAAATAAGATGTAAACAGACATGATTTAAGATTGTTTTCTCATTAATGTTTTAAAAGGCTGACAGTTTTGAATAATATAGTAATACAAAGTGTAGTTGTTGTTACCAGTGAGGAATTATTTGGACAAAAATATGCTTTGAGGGCAAAGGCCTATCCTTAAGAGTCTTTTATCCAGAAAGAAGGCACAAAGATTGCATCTACATCTGTAGTGGTAAGCTGTTGTCTGCAAGTCTAGTCTGTAATAGACAAGACTGTGCAAGAGCAGAAAGACGTTTTCATATTGTGTCTTAAAATCAGTTTGAACACATTTTTTTCCTTGCAAAATAATAATGAGGTTATTTTCTAATTTGCGGCAGAACTGATGTACAACACAAAATTAATTTGCAATTTCTTAAGCTTGCAGTAGTTAAGTCTTGTATAACATGTATACATTCCCTTAATTATCAGCAAAAAACTAACTATTTTTGATGCCAGAAAAGGCTTAGGTTCTAAAATACTTTGGAGCAAAGTCTAGGAAGCTAATTAGATGCATGCTGTTGTGTAGGACCTTAAGTAAATTAATTCTTCTATATAAATCTACCACTGAGGGATTTTGATTTTTTCCCTTTTGTTTGCAATCAAAGCAAATGATAAAATAGCTCCTAAATACTGTGTAACTCATAAATGCATGTAAAATATTTTTCAGTCAAATATTTAAGCATCACCAAAACATCTCAAACATAATCATTCTTCCACACACTACTCTGTTTTTTATGAATTTGACAGTCTAGGAGGTCAGCTGAGCCTTTGACTCTCATGACCTATCTATTTCAGCCTTCTTCCCTCAGTGCAGAAAGAATATGTGCTATTTAAATCAATGTGCTGAATACGCCCTGTTTGCTAACTGTCCAACCATGCAATGCTTTTCATTATTGAATCTGGTTCCTGAAATGAATATGATAAAAGACATGCTGGCTGATGGGCTTAGTTTAACAATGAACCTAGTCCGGAAGTACATATTTAATTCATAAAAAGTCTTAAATCATGACATAATGATGGGGAGGTTTTTAAAAGAAAATGAAATACTAGTAATCACAGAATAATTAAGAATGTTGGAACTATTATTTTTCTTGACAGTATAAAACTTTTTACCATTTCTTTGCCGACATGTATAACTTTAATTATATTCACTTATGTAAAATAAATTAAAATTAATTTACATAGCCATTTTTCTAGAAAGCAGCCACAGCTACAGAGGTAGGTCAGAAGAATGAAAATGTAATGTAACACATAATGCAATTGAACATAATAATCGGGCATATTAAGGTGAAATTTAGGTTAGGGAGATTGATGCTACCTATGTATTTAGGAAAAAAAAAACAAAGAAAATAATTGTGTCAAATTAAGTTCTGGTGTGTTCTTCTAATAGGTATTGTTGAAGCTATCATACTTGTGATATTTCTAATTGCACTGAGAAATATTATATGTGCAGTAGAAATAATTTGTTCAGTGTGTAGAGTTCTTACCTAGTTCATAGTGTTTTCATCCTTTCTGTATCTTACATTACCTAGAAAGTAATCTCTGGTCTTAATTCTTGTCTTCAAATCTTCTCTCAGGACTTTAAATTGGGACCACTGTTGTTTCTGTGAGCAGTGGAAATTGTTTAGTCCTAATTTGATGTCTTCACAATGAAGCATCTTCCAAGCCAGTACAATCACTTTTTTCAATCAGCTACAATCTGCTTTTATTATATGACTGGTTTTTTAAGCAATCTGATTCTGGGCTTTTAGGGCTGGACTTAGTAATGTCATGTCAACAGTGGAGTGTGGTGAGTACAGACCCTTTCAGCTTGTTTACTGTCCATAATAAGATGAATCACAGTTCATTTGCCTATGAAGATGAAAGCTTTATAGTTTCTTATGCTTTATTTTTCCTAGTGATGAATAAGAAACCTTTTTGATTTCCCTCCCTCAAATCAACAAGCTTTGCATTGAACAATTCTCCTTTTCTCTTCTTGTTGTCAATAATTCTGTTCTCAAATAGTGCAACTACTCAAAATATTTCCAAGAAGTTTAGCTAAAGGAGTGCCTGTACCAGATGTATTGGAGCTACCTTATAAAATAAAACTATTAAATATATGGAAAAAATTTCAGTTCTGAACAAGCATGAAAATCCTCAGTTCAAGATGTCTTCCCTGCTGCCAGTTGTCCTTCAATAAGGGTTTATCTTGGAATGCCTTCTGAGTTGCAATTGTCATTACAGCAACCTGCCCTTTCCACTACTGTTACTCAAAGTACTCTGCCAGAATTAGTCTTCATCATATAATGGTGTCCCTACCCATGGCAGCATGGTTGTAAATAAGAGATCTTTAAAATCCCTTCCAACACAAACCATTCTATAAGTCCGTGAGTCAATAATATTAGGTGTTATACTCTTTCGTTTAGGTTCCATTGTCTGAGACTCCAGATGTCACAAAAGATGATCTATTTATGACATCTATTAGAACCTTTCAGTCTCAATGATTCTGCACAGCTTTGCAATTCGTATAAAACCAGGTTACTCTAAGTCTTACAAATAGATAGTTCTGATTGTGCATTATGAAATAATGTTAAATGATTATTTATTTTTTTCTGTGATGAATATTTGCTAACTCCTTGGATAACATGCTTGAATAACTACTTGTAAAAGAAATAATGCTGCATGAGAACTTTTAATGTATTTTGCAGTCATCAAGTCATTCAAACAGAGATGGTGGTTAATAACTATACCGTACAAAAGTTTAGGGAAAGGTACTTCACTTAACTGGAGGCTTAGATGCAGCATGGCTATAGTTATGGCTATATGGAACGTGAAGAAAATGTTAAGCTTCTGTGATATTGCTTTCCAACTTGCAGGTAGGCTTTCCCTTATTTCAAAGATTGATGAATCATACCACTGTGTGATATGGACATGATTGTAAGCATGTTCTTCCAAAGCTGATGTACTCTACATCCTTTGAAGTTTTATGCATTGGCCATTCATGCCCACAAAAAAATGTGTGGCTGATCCGAAAAAATTATATCCCAATCAATACTAACCTTAAATCTTTTTGTCCTTCTGCTGCTAAGTGCTATTTACGCCTTAAATTTCAGGTGCTACCATGTGAAATGTTTAAAAAAAAAAAAAATTTTGATATGAACTTGCATATTCTTTGAGGAAAGAAATGGTGCGTTACTTCCTGGGAAACAGAATTTGGATATTTAAAATATTAAACAAGCTCGGAAGTGGACTTCAACTTCCATTATAGTTTTAGGAAACAAACTATGGAAATGTGAGTTTATTCATATTGCTAACTTCAGACATCATGAAACTTTGCAGAAAATAAAACTGTGAGAACTAGTTGACATAGCTAATCTCTTAGAACTGTTAAAATCATACAGACCTCAGATGACTGTAGAAATTAGGTGCCTACTGCACTGTAACCTCTGCCTGCATTATTAATTAGTGTAAGATTGTATTAGAAATAGACTGTGCTCTCTTCAAGAGCTGATATGCATTAATTTATCATGGAAAGACAAAAACCTGAGATTATATTTTGACAAACATTCTGAAGTTTGAATGCAAAATTGAACCTTTTATGCTCTTCTTCCTGCAGCTTTCCTGACTCTTTTTTCCTCATTGGTTGTTCCTCCCAGCACTTGACTGCTTCACAAGCTGAATTGTCATCCCACCTGTATGAGTCACAGGATGTTGAGGAGTTCAGCCCTTCTTTTATGCTAAGACAAGGAAATCTGTGGTTTACTTCATCAACCACATATGACACCTAGTTGGTGTAAAAAGAGCATATCTGAGAAATTGCCCATTGCTTTAAAAGGGATGGATGCTCTTGGCGTCCGATTCTGTAGAGCCATGTCTTCCTTACAGGCATACAGTTTAATTTAGCTACATATTTTAAAGTAGCTCTTTAAAGAGCCATTATTGTGCTGTCAAACCAAAAAGAGGTGTTTAACTACACTACAATTTTCAAGTTCTCCTGTTTCAGGCAAACCAAGTCTACCCTTTTACTCTGAATTTATTTTTGAAGTCTCAGAGAGCTTTCTTTTCCCTGATATACCACAGAGAAATAACTTGATTTTGCATCTAATCACATTTGAAGACAAAATAATCACTTTCTGCCATCTATTTTTGAAGGGGAAAATTAATTCCGACTTCATATCCTTCAAATACAAGTTCTACCGCTTCTCCCATGACTGAGAAAGAGATGACTTCTCCATCTTACTTTCATTAGACAGTTCTACTTAAACAAATTATTTTGTTAATTTTATTTTTTTAATTATAAAGGGCCATGAAACACATCATATTTACCACTCAATGTGCATAAATTACCTTAGATTCTAGGTGTGAATCTTCCCATTTGTTCCTGCCTGCTGGATAGCTGCACAGTTCTCAGCTCTTCGTATCTTTATCTCTGTTCACAGCACTCATGAAGTCTATATCTGTGCTATCAAGGGAAATCCAAGGACTAGTTTTCACAGAACAAGAGTAAAGAGGAATCTGCAGCTATGTAGAATGCATAAAAAATTTCATTTCTGCTTTATGAAGCTCCATCTATTCTCCACTTTTCTTGTATAATATTTACTACTCTGCCTAAGTGATAACTGCACTATAGAGGATAGTGTTATCTAAACCAAAAAATTAGAACAAATGAAATAATTGTATCTGATATAGAAACATCTACTACAGAAATGCACTTTTGCTGCTCCTGGAGACAAAACTGAATCATTTTCTTCTGTCGAAACATTGACTTATTTGGAGTAGTGCCTGATTTTTAGTATTCCAGTAAACCTATTTCTCATTGTAAAGCCTTGACCAAGACCTTCTCTGTCTCAATTTCTGCCAAGGAATCAGTCCTGTTACTTTTCTTGAAGAGCTATATGGAAGAATCTCTTAGAAGATCCCTATTCTGTATTTTCCATTTATCCTGAAGCTTAAGTATCAGACAGAGAATCGTGGAATCATAGAATGGTTAGGGTTGGGCATCACCGAAATGTTTTGTTTAGATTGTATTCTGACCTCTCAGGCATAAAGAAGGCTAGGGACTATGGTGAAATATCAAATACCCAGAGCACAGTTACTTTTGCTGAGCAATTTTCATCTCCCTCAAACTTGGCAATAGTCATCAGGCATCAGCATTACATACCTGAAGGGTACACATCAGCTGTTAGCACAATTAAGTATCAGTATTTCCACAATGACATGATACTCTCCATGATCTGTGACACCCAACCGATGCTGCATGACTCTTCTGTCCTCTTTGGAGCCTTTCAGTTCTTAGCCGAAGGGGAAAGATAAAAGATGGAGGTACATGCACACCAAACCATCCCTGAGCCAGCAGTAGTCTTCTGTCCTTGGAAGAGGGCTGGGCAGAATCAGGCAACTCATGGTCAACCAGTAAGGTCTTCATCCCCAAAGCAGGTAAAAAGAACTCCCATGTTAGTGACTTCTGTGTTTACGAGATTATTTGGTCTAAATATTGGTAAAGGAAGAACCAAGAAGCTTTTTCCCCCCCTTTTCCCTGGTTTTTTCCCTTCTCCCTCTTTAACATGTTTCTAAACCTTTCACTGTCCAAAATGTCACCTCTAATATTTACTGATCTCCTGATGAAGAATGAAATGATACTGTCCATAATCAAATGATTCTCTGGTCCTTCCTGCATTCATGTGGCTACTAGAGAGGGTGCAGGGCAGGACCACAGGGATGAGCAGGGATTTAGAGTAACTCTCTTATGAGGAGGAGACTGAAAAGGGAGCTCATTAATGCAGATCAGTATCTCAAAGGCAGGTGCCAGGAGAATAGTTCCAGACTCTTTTCAGTGGTGCCCAGCAATAGGAAGCAACAGTCATAAACTAAAACACAGGAAGTTTGATCTCAACATGAGGAAGAATTTCTTTACATTAAGGGTAGCAGAGTACTGGAAGAGGCTGCTCTGGAGACTTGTGGATTCTCCCCCTCTGGAGATATTCAAACTCTGCCTGGATGCATTCCTGTGGGACCTGCTCAAGGTGGTCCTGCCTTGGAGAGGGGTGGTGGACTGGATGATCTCCAGAGGTCCCTTCCAACCCTATATGATTCTGTGATTCTTTGATTCAGACTATGGCCTTAACAGCACATACTTTGTAAGAAGATTCCATTACCAAATAAGAGATAGAATCGTAGTGTTGTGGTTTAAGCCCAGCTGGTAACTCAGAAACCACGCAGCTGCTTGTTCCCTCCTCTCCCTCTTCTTCCCCCAGCTCCCAGAGGGACAGGAAGGAGAATTGAAAGAATGTAACTCCCACGGGTTGAGATAAGAACAGTCAAGTAACTAAGGTATAACCCAAAACCACTGCTGCTACCACCAATAATAATGATAAGGGAAATAACAAAGGGAGAGAATACAACTGCTCACTGATACCCAGCCTGACCTGAGCAGTGATCTAGCCCTTCCGGGTAACTGCCCCCAGTTCTACCTCCCAGGCATGACATGCTGTGGTATGGAATATCCCTTTGGCTAGTTGGGTCAGGTGTGCTGTCTCTGCTTCCTCCCGACTTCCCCTCCTCCCTGGCAGAGCATGGGACTGAGAAAGTCCTTGGTCAGAGTAAACATTACTTAGCAACAACTAAAAGAATCCGTGTTATCAGCATTGTTCCCAGGCTGAAAGTCAAAACCAACACTGCACCAGCTACTAAGAAGAATTAAAATGACTGCTACTACTGAACCCAGCACACATAATCATAAAATCATAGAATAGTTAGGGCTGGAAAGGACCTTAAGATCATCCAGTTCCACCCCCCTGACATGGGCAGGCACACCCCACCCTAGACCATGTCAACCAAGGCTCTGTCCAACCTGGCCTTGAACAATGCCAGGGATGGAGCATTTACCACTTCTATTGGCAATCCGTTCCAGTACATCACGACCCTTAAGTAAAGAACTTATTCCTTATATCAAACCTGAATTTACACTGTTTTAGTTTGAACACATTGCCCCTTGTCCTATCGTTGCAGTCCCTGATGAAGAGTCCCTCTTCATCATTCCTGTAAGCCCCCTTCAGGTACTGCAAAGCTGCTATGAGGTCTCCATGCAGCCTTCTCTTCTCCATGCTGAACAGCCCCAACTTCCTCAGCCTGTCTTCATACGGGAGGTGCTCCAGTGCCCTGATCATCCTCGTGGCCCTCCTCTGGACTTGTTCCAAGAGTTCCATGTCCTTTTTATGTTGAGGACACCAGAAATGTGCACAATACTCTAAGTGAACAGAGCAGAGGAGCAGTGCCTCTCCACCCTAACAGGAAAGAATTTCTTCCTTATATCCAATCTAAACTTCCCCTGTTTAAGTTTTTACCCATTACCCCTTGTCCTATCATTACAGTCCCTAACGAAGAGTCGATCCCCAGCATCCCTATAGGCCCCCTTCAGATGCCGGAAGGCTGCTATGAGGTCTCCACACAGCCTTCTCTTCTCCAGGCTGAACAGCCCCAACTTTCTCAGCCTATCTTCATACGGGAGGTGCTCCAGTGCCCTGATTATCCTCATGGCCCTCCTCTGGACTTGTTCCAACAGTTGCACGCCCTTTTTATGTTGAGGACACCAGAACTGCACACAATACTTCAGGTGAGGTCTCACGAGAGCAGAGTAGAGAGGCAGGATCACCTCCTTCAACCTGCTGGTCACGCTCCTTTTGATGCAGCCCAGGATATGGTTGGCTTTCTGGGCTGCAAGCTCACACTGCCAGCTCATGTTCATTTTCTCATCAACCAACACCCCCAAGGCCTTCTCCGCAGGGCTGCTCTGAATCACATCTCAGCCCAACCTGTAGCTGTGCCTGGGATTGCCCCAACACTGGTGTGGAACCTTGCGCTTCATTGTTGAACTTCAAAAGGTTAGCTTTGGCCACCACGTAAGAGTGCCAAGGTCCCTCTGGATAACACTCCTTCCCTCTAGCGTATCAACCAAACCACAAAGCTTGGTGTCATCAGCAAACTTGCTGAGGGAGCACTCAATCGCACTGTCCATGTCAACGACAAAGATGTTGAATAACTCTGGTACCAACACAGATCCCTGAGGAGCAGCACTCGTTACTGGTCTCCAGCTCAACATTGAGCCATTGACCACAACACTTTGCACACGGCTATCCAGCCAATTTTTTTATCCACTGGTTTGTCCATCCATCAAGTCTTTGTCTCTCCAGTTTAGAGACAAAGATATCATGCAAGACAATGTCAAACTCTTTGCATAAGTACAGTTAGATGGTGTCAAGTACTTTGACCCTATCCAGAAGTTCTTCAGCCCCATCAAATAAGGCTGCAAACTTGTCTGGCAGGATTTGCCTTTAGTGAAGCCATGCTGGCTGTCATGAACTACCTCATTGTTTTTCATGTGCCTTAGCATACCTTCCAGGAGAGTCTGCTCCAGGATTTTGCCAGACACAGAGGTTAGGCTGACTGGTCTGTAATTCCCTGGGTCTTCCATTTTCTCCTTCTTGCAAGAAGAAGTCTTTTACACAGTTGAGGAATCTCCTGGACTGTTTGTGCTGGGCTGTACTGTCCCTCCGACAGAATATTTTGTGTGATTTGTAGGTATCACAGAACACTTCACAATTAGTATATGCATGTGAAAATAAAGGGGGAAAGCTGCTCTCAGTTTCAGATGAACTTCAAAATTCCTAAATGTGTGCTCTGGCCACTTCACGTAGATCAGCTTTTTCAGTTTATCAGGGGAAATTCCATTTTTATCTGTTTCACTGTGACTGGGACAGACAGTGGGTTGCACATATTATAGAGAGCATGTGTTAAGTCTACTCCAGGCATACATCCTGAAGCCTTGCTTTTGTACTTTTTGTGGCCAGTTCTCACGTAGCACCTGTAGGTTGTAACTGAATGTCAGTGAGGAAAGAGTGGGATTTTTCTGCCACACTTTTCTTTAAGGCTAGGTGGAGGATAAAGAGTTCAGTGCTTCAAGTGTGCTTGTCCTGCATCTTTGAAGGTACTAGAAGCAAAACCAGTGTCTCTATGTTTGTTCTTTAGAGTGCATAATGTGGTGCTTTTCAGATTTTTGTTAACATATTATTACTTTGTAGAGTATTGTTGTTTGTGTTTGACTCTCACAGAGATACCTAGCTTGCCTATGATCCTGAATAAGGTAGAACCTTATGAATAGAAACATTTCTAGGCTAGTTTATGAGTAAAGAAATAGAAATGCATTGAATCAGGTGGATAAGCAGATACTTGACACGAGTTCCCTGTGTCAGTAGGCACACAGTGTCAGTAGGTGCAAGGGTGACTACCTCTCTTTGAAAAAAATAAAAGAAAATTTCCAACTGAAAAACTATTTCGTATTTTATCTCATTATATACACACATAAATTCATACATACATAAATATATATATAAAAATGTCTAGTTTGTTATAATCAACAGCAAAACCAGAGCTTCTTCAGGTGAAAAATCAC
This sequence comes from Pezoporus wallicus, assembly GCF_028554395.1. Lineage (NCBI taxonomy): Eukaryota > Metazoa > Chordata > Aves > Psittaciformes > Psittacidae > Pezoporus > Pezoporus wallicus. The sequence continues at coordinate 164,887 of NW_026635844.1, forward strand.
TTAATATTGTTTTGAGAGTTACAGGATTTGAATGTTTTATCAAAATTATTTGAGAAAAATGAGTTTTGTTATGTGAACATTTCATATAAATCTAGCATTATATTGTTATTTTACTCATTGTCAAAAAGTATGTATTCAATTGGTGTAGGATTCCTGCAGTACGATATTTTTGTCTGATTGTGTTGACTTTTTGACTTGTTCAGCTTTTGACAGCATTTCAAATGAAAAAATGAAAAATCATGAGAGAAGTCACAAAGAGTGAAGTGAAATCTGAGCTGGATCTTGCAGCTCAAGACATAAATCTCTTTTTGGGGAAAACTTTGAATTGAGGACCAAAAGCTATGGGATGTGAAAACTCAAGACTTCACAGGCCTATACGTCTAAAGAAGGTCTTCACAATAGCTTTAGTAGCAACTAGATCTAATTAAGATGCCCAACAAAAAATTTTAGCAATTTAAATGCCATTGTCACATGCGCTAAGGCAAAGATATATTTTATTTTTTGTTTTCACATTCTACACTGTGTTGCCTGCTATAAAATATTCATTTTCATAATGTACAAGAATAACCTGAAAGCTGTGTAAATGTTTTGACACATGCATACTGTTTCATTTTATGTATATAATTGCACTACTATCCATCATATTATAAACTGTGACAAACTGCATATATATATTTTTTGCTTGTTTTTAGCTGTGATAATTCTGCTGTTTCATTTGATTTGGAAATTCTCCAGCCTTCAAAAATCCATGGGTGGGAAAGGGAAGTTTACTTCTTGCAAATACTGTATATATACCATCTTGTTTAAAACACGCTAGAAAAAAAGGAGGCAAAAAAAAGAACTTATTACAAAACCATTTAACAAAAAAAAAATCAAACTTTTCAAATATAAAAGTTGTTTGCTTAGTTTTTAACTGTGTGGATTTGTATTTTATCTTGAAAACAGCTGCTAAAAAACTGATTAAAATTTTAATTCAGTCTAATATATTTTTCACAATAATATAGTTTTGCTTGAACAGGAGTAGTTGTTAAAGACTTCTAATAAAAGTGACATTTTCTTAGAGAACATAAGAGTTTGTTCAAATAGCTGCAATTATATGTATTATCTTCTGTATAAATGTTCTAAGAAACATTAAAGCAATACTGCAAATATAGTTACTTAAGAGAAGCTTTTCAGAGTAAATAACTTTGAAATCCACAGGAAAAAAATTTATACTGGACTCTATGGACTATATTGTGGCCATTACAGTTATGAGTGCATTTTACTGAAAACTCACTAGCCAGCATGAAAGCATGGTTACAAGTTTAAAACCTTTTAGCAATCTAAAGATACAGAGAACTGATGTTCAATATAGATTACATCCATTGACCATGGGGGCAAATACAAAAAAGGCAAGTACTGAACCCATTTATAAGTGTTGGCATAAACTAGGCAAAATTCTACTCAAGTAGGAATGAAAATATAGCTGGTTTAGTTTAATTTGGTTAATAAGGTGATTTGAAAGAAAAGGGTAGTTTAATACCTGTGGTACAATAAATTGATAGGCAAGGGAAGAATTAAAAGATATGAGCGCTAGAAGAACACAAATAACAAGATGTAGGGGACATAAAATATTAGCACAAGGCAGGCAGGGTATAGACAGATTTATATACGATTCAAATTTTAGTGTCTGTTCCTGTTTTTCAGTGTTTAACAGAATTGTGAATTTTAATTCTCATATTTTTAACTTAAACTTTTGAAGATGTTCTACAGATTTGATTAGATATTTGGCCTAGAAGAGAGGGAATGAATGTTTTGTGATGAATGCTTATCTGGAAATACCAGTTTCTACCCTGAATTTGTGTCAGTAAGTTCTGGTGCATTGCACATGATTTCATTGACATGGTTTGTTTGCATTTGCTAACATATGTCTCAGTGTGGGACCTCTGTGTGTGTTTTAATGGCTGTCTTATGTTGGCAGGCTGTGTTCGTTGTTCTGGCAGGATTTCTCCTGGAGGATGCTGTTTTGTGTAAACATTGATGGATTTGGGCTTTTGTTTATCACCAAAAGACTAGAAGGAAAAAAAAAAAAAGAAAAGGAAGTTTGGGGGAAAATGGTTCATTTAAATAGTTCTGGAAAATTAACTTGAAGCAGTTGTTCAAAATTTGTGCTCAGCTTGAGGACTGAGGTTTCTTCATACGCAAGTTTTAGAAAGATGGGATCTTTTGTTAGACCAACAGATGCTGCTGGACACAAAGATAAAGCAATCTTCAGTCTCGCATAGAAAGAGCAAGGTCCCTTTATGGTGTTTCCTAATTTGAAGAAAAATGTCTGGAAAAGCTCAGAAAAGGGCACACGGATGGGATTCTTCCATCAATATTCGTGTCAATCCCAGAATAGACGCTGGACTCTGCAGTAAGCACAAATCTGCATGTGAGCAAATACTACCCTGCGCAAGTGGAAACAAGGAATAGAGGAGATGTTTTGAGGTGTTAGGTCTTAAATTTCAAGAAATAAAGCTACACTGACATTCACCACAAAAGTTGCAGTCCAAACCTAAAAGAAATAAGAAAAAAAAAAGAGAAAAATATAATGCATGTCACACTGGATCTTTGTTCTTAATGCAGACTTCTATTAATAACCTTTAAGTTAAAGGATCTCTACTAACACTCAATAGATAATAAAAACCTTATAGAAATTTTCAGTAACAATGGAAAATATTTTAAATATTCTCCAATCTGTTCCTAAATTCTAGTCCAAGAGTGTGAGCCATGGGATCTTTTTTATACTTCTTTCCTAAGGCATAACCTAGGCATGTTTGCAATTTTTGTTTTTTTTCAAATAAGGGCTGTTATAAAACACACAAAAAAATAATGCAATAGTCACAATATGGAATGCACTTATTTCCCCTACTTTCTAGTTTTATTCTAATATTGATGCCACACCTAGCTAAATTACTTTTTTTTTTCAACACAGGCATATGATGGTTTACTTTAGCAATAGAAGGCTTTGAATGTAAACTGTGAATACACTAATGTCTTGTAACACTAAGAATAAGCAAGCATCTTTTTGCAATTTTTTTTTTATTTCTTCCCTGAATATCAAATTGACAGTCTGATTTTAAGGCCTTATTTTCTACATTGCCTTGAATGTTCACACACATAATCTATATGAAGAAGCAATGACGATAATAGGCAATCTCCTCTTTCTCAGGTTGCTTTATCTTTCCAGCATTTTTTTCTGAAACCATATCCCACATTGTTTTGTTCTTCCTGGTTTGGAGAGCCCTAAACTGTTCTTTGCACTCCTACAGGGGAAACCTTGTCTGCAGTTCTAGCTATGAAGAAGGTGGCTCTTTAATTTACTTATTTCTCACCTCTAGAAGTTAATATAGGGATCACTGCCTGCATAGTCACTGTTATGTTTGGGTTGTTTGTTTTTTTTTTTTAAATGATGTCTGTTTTCCATAAATAAGGATCTCATTTAGGGAGATTTCTAAGCAAGCATCTAAATAAATTCTTGATGTTAATTAATTATTTTTTACAGAGTATTAATTCCAGACATTTTGGTCTTTTGCTTTGGTCTTTGAAAGCAAGATTTATCTGTAGTGTTTTTACTTAAGCGTACTACATTAGTACATCTGCAGAACTGAACTAGATAGTTGTGATTTTTCTTTCTTTTTCCTGTTTTTTACCTCCAAAACCTCAAATTTATGTCAGGATGGTTATAATTTCTGTACCAACATATGTACTCTATATATCTTTTAAGGTAAGCTAAAACATTAGCCTATGCATGCCCTTCCCCTCCATTAACCCCCCCCAAAAAATGTAAAACTGTATCTGTTTAAATAAATAAATACAAGTGAATATGTATATCTGCCTTTGATGCAAGTCACATAGATGTTTTTAGTTCTATGCAAGAAGACATATTGAAAGCTTTTTTTTAGAAGGGTCTTTATACCAATATTAAACTCTTCTTTGTTTTATCCTGCTCACATAGTCACTTGGTTCTTTGCAGTCAGTCCAGGTACAGGTTGAAACTGACAAGAGCTGGCAGTGTTTGTTTTATTGTGAACCTTATTCAGCATGATATTCAATTATGTTTCCATGTGGATTTGTAATGTGGATTAATAGTTTTATTTCATTCCTGTGATTAGTTTCTGTTTGTTCTAATTTCTTTTCTGGTTCTTTCTTGACCTTGAGGTGAAAAAACACAGAAGATGTATTCCCTCAATTTAATGCCAGTCTGAGGTGTTTCTCCTGCATCATCAAATCAATGAAAAGTAAATAGCCTACACTTCTTGTTTCACAGTGCAGTATTGATCTTTCTTCAGCTTTTGCTTCCTTTTTTCCCTGCGTCTTGTGTCTTTCAACCCCTGGGATTGAAGTGATTGCCATAGATTGGACAAGCTAACAAGCGCATGATAAGGAACTAGTGTTTTGTGGTATACTCACATTCACATGACTGGTATATAAAGCCTGGACCTCTCCGCATCGAAAGAGAGGTGCCATTTTGTGTATGGCACAAGTCACTGTGAAAAAGAACCACAACGAAGGCACCAGAGCAGCAAAGGATTTTATTCTCCACACTGGTCTTTTATTCCTACAGCTGGTGACAAGCTGGGTGAGGACTTAACTCCTCTGAAAAGTAAGACAACTAGCCTGGAGGGAATGCCACATGCTGCCTTTTGCCATGGCGATGTATGGGACAGTGGCAGTCCATGGGTAAGTCTAAACTTGATTTTATAATGACCGTGATATGTGTGTCAAGTCTTATTTAAATTTGGAGCAGCAGAGACCTACGCAGAAAGTTTGAGAGATGCAATGGGAATATACTAATTCCGGTTGGAAATGGGATGGTCAGCATCATTTAGTGAGTATATTTTGTAGTTCATCAATGAACTGACAAAAGCTGAAGTCAGTATTTTATCCAGCAAATGAACTGAGTTAATCTAACAACTTTGGGGCGGTTGGGGGTTTATGCTTCCCCTCCACTCCCCTCAATTATTGTGGAAAGTATTTTCTCTTTAAATTTTAATACAGTTGCAAAACCTTAGTTTACAATGCTTAATACAGTGCCTGTAGTGTCTACTTCTTCTCAAGTGCTATGCAGATTAAAACCAAATCTCTTTCAATTTTATCTCTGGGCCCATAACTGTCCAAGGTACTCCCTGGTACTGAAAAGTGGTTAAATTAATAATTGATATTCTATTACATGTTATGCAATCTATTGTTTCTTTCAAGGAGGTAGGTATTTGTGCTGTGCAGTGGAGAAGTTTTCTGGCATTGCATAAGGTTTGTGAGAAAGCTGTTTTTGTCTCCAGGTGCTTATTAGTCCCTAACTGTGTTGGGTTGCTACTGTATTAATCTGTTGTAAATTAGTTTCATATCATTTTTCGTGCACTTAGGCTGGTTACTGACTATATATACACTCAAATTAACATGTTCCAAAGCAGTTATCATAGGTGACCTGATATAAAGCATAAAAGAATCTGTGCAGCCTGCAACAGTCTGCTGCTATTTTATTTGCAATCTGGTAAAGATAAGGCAGCTGTTTTATTATTATTATTATTATTATTATTATTATTATGTGTTTATAGTTATTGGTATTTTATAGATAAATATTAGTACTTTATATATGCATCTACGGAAGTTATTTGTGCATATTTTATTGTAGTGTTACAGCAGCTAACATGATGCCTTCTGTACTAACACAGTAGTAAAATGAATTCTGTATTCTTTTCTTATTATTAACAGTACAGTAATATATGAATTTCATATTTCCCATGGACACCACTACAATGCAGTTTGTTGGCAGCATTTTCAGCAGAGCACTTTTATAATGTGTATATTTGTTGTTTAATGTCGTTTAAAAAAGTCAGTGTACAATATAAAAATTATGCCTAATGCAGGAGATACTCTGTCTCTTTCTAGTTTTATGACATTTTACATTTCTTGGAGCTAGATGATTGTTCTAACCCAAGCTATTATGTAATCCTTAGGGTAACCCTGCTGCTGATTTGAACGCTATTAATTTTCTATTATAGTGTGCTAAAGATGTTCTACAGTGTGAAGCTCACCTGCATTATTGAGTCAATGACCAATTGCAGAGCTACTCCGTGGTGGTTGGAGCTTAACTCGACCCTTTGGGATCTCATTTATTATTTGCAGATATTGATTCTGGAAAAAGAAAAAGCTAAGATGTGTGAATCTAATACCGACTTAGACCTAGCCTACAGCTGTTAACTCCTAACGGTCTGCTTACTATATGTGTGTTAACTGAAGCTTAAATTTCTTTATGTTTTCATGTACAATAAGCTATTTACTGCTCTTTCATAAATATTTAAAAGGTTCTATGCAACCTGCTCAGTCATATAACATCAGCTTAGATATCTGCTATATTTAAATTGAGTTTAGTCTTAATTATTTTCCTGATTCCTTATTAACAGAATACGGAGATTAAGAAAATACTTTAGGCAATTAAGTTTAGTGCTGTGTTTTATATAATTTGCATAAGAAACTCCACTAGAAAAATTATAGGGAAGATGTGCTTTGATTCCTTAAGGACAACAGTGTTTTGTGCTTGTGAATTTGTCTTCAGGATAAGGGCTATAGTTCTATGACTTAAACTGATCAGGTAAGGATATAATCTCACATTTTCTCCTCTTGTATTACCAGTATAGTGACTCTTCAGCTCCACTTATACCTGTAACAGCTTAGTGTAATCATAGCAAGAATTGTAGCATGTAAGCAAGTACCTTTCTTTTATTTTATTTGTTTTTTTTTCCATTCTCTTCTCATCCTTTTCCACTAGTTTACTGGAACATAAATAAAAAAGCTTCTGGAAAGTTTGTGGAGTTGACTCACTGGTGTTTCACTCTCATTTAAACTGGTCATGAACTGTAAAACTCAATTAAATCAATCATCATAAATTATTTTATTGACCAGGAAGTCAGTGATAGATGAGGTTTCATACAAAACAGAGTCATGTTTAACATGAAAATACGAAAAGTTCAGGAAGTAAATATATTCTCTATGAGCATTAATAGCAACAGTGAGAGGAAGGAGGGTTTGGAAAAGCTTGGTAGACAAAACTTGTTCATAATCTTCAGAAATGTGTCCTTTAAAATATAGATACCACAGAGCAATATTGTCTGGCAGAAAATTAAAGTGATTATTTAATTCATGCTAGTGACTATTTTCAGGTTGTACTGAGATCTTTTCTATAGTCTTTTTAGTGATTATTGACCGTGAGCCTGCTATGGTCCAAAACTCTCTTGTGCTTTCTAGTCTTGCTCAAGAACAAGAAAAGAGCTGTGTGCACTGTTGTAGTTTATATACTTGGTAATATTTAGACAGAAAACTGGTACAAAGAGTAGATCCAGTTAGATCTGGTACCCCCCAGCATGAGGGCAAGAACCTTTCTACTCCACTAACTTTAAAATTCTGCTTATAATTAAATGAAATGTCAACAGAATTACTAATAAGAGACAGCAAGTAACTTTCTAAATGTAGCCAAAAAAATAGATTTCCTGAAGTTGAATCGTTGTGCTCAAACTGGCCTTCTGATTTAGTTATGTATCATAGGAAATGAAAATGTATCCTTTATCTGATTCTGAATAAGATGTCAAAGGCCACATGGAAGGAGAAACCGCTTTCTCAAATCAGGGGAAACTGGAACCTGAGGTGGGATTTCTCTTAAGATGAATCCTAAGATTAATTTGTATAAATGTTTTATTAACTTTAACTAAACAGAATACAGGAAAAAAAAGCATCTTTGAGTTCATATAAATATAGATGTAAATGTGATTTAAATTTTATTCCTGTCTGTTTAGATATTTAAACCTAGTTACTATTTTTTAAATATTATGAATATAGTATCTATTCCATTTATAGATTGACAAATAAAAAGACTTCCCATTCCTGTGCTTTAGAAATACTTGAGTAAAGTCCTGCAATACGCAGAAACCTAATTTACGTTTCTAAAGTACCTGAGAGGTGAAGAACTCTTCTAAGACAAAGGCTAATTTATGAAGTGGAAGTTGGCAATTTCAGCACTGAGGAGGCGTCTTCTAGTGGATAGTGTTAGCTGGTACAGCAAGAAATAGACAGAAGCAGAGAGTGCTTAGTGTTAGGAATCTCCTCCAGGTTTCCAATGCCCTTCGAAACGACGCTTTCTGTAAGTCAGGTGGAAGTGCGCTTGTCAGCCTGCTGATGTAGTGATGAAAGATTGCACAATAATCACTGCAAAGTGAACAAAGCATTAGAACAAATCTGCCAGAGAGCCAAAGAAAATCCTAGCCTGGTTTGGAATATGTCTATAAATATTTACTCAAGTTCTGCTAAACCCTTTTTGGCAAATATGACAGCACATTATCAAGAGATGCTACCTGAATTCCCATGAGTAGTAACAGAGATTGACATATTTAACCCTAACAGCCTGCAGGGTGCAGCTCTAGGTTGTAATGTCCTGCTTTCAACTGGGGTTTGTGCATGATGGCTTTCTGTGCAGTGCAGACATATTCCAAGGTATTTTAAACAGAATTTAAATAGACTTTGATTCTCCAAGCTCAAAACTTTAATCCAAATAGTTTAGAATTTGAGGCTGACGAAACTTAATAATGTCTTTGGCAATTTTTATTATTTTTTAATTCAGCCTTTCTCTTGCAATGTTTATTTCCTCCCCTTTGGCTGGAGCTGATGGGTGGATATTTTTGTATTCACATGTCTAAGATGAAAGGTGCTGTTCTCCCTCTGTGGGTTTTCCAACAACTTGATGGATCCAGTAAGCATGCGTACAGATATCATACAGAGCAAAATAAATCTATAATTTTTTTCTCTTTTAAATGGTTCAGAGAGCTATGACCACTTCTCAGGGAGGGAAACAATAATGTAAATGCTTATATGAAGACTATTGTTAAGGAAAAATGCTTTCAGTTAATCAATAGTGTTCTTTAAATGCAGATCATTAGATTCAGATAATTCTTGCTATTTCTGCAAAAATACCAGTTTATTTTTCATGTGAGGTTGGCTTCTATCAGTTGTGAAGATTTAAAAAAATATATATTTGGAAAAGCTGGCATTATAAGAAATACTGAAAACTGTTAAGAATGAGTTATTTGCGTTTACAGGTTTTAGGGATTAGAATGCATATGCTGATTTTTTTATTTTAAAGAAGAAATAAGTTGTATATGTATTTCATCACCATGTTTATATAATAAATTCACCATTTTAAGCACTAATAACCTACTAAAGACACTTATTTCCCATTTCTCATGTTCATGGATCTACATTTACATTCAAACTCTATGCTAGTAAAAACAAACAAAGATCTATAGGAGCCAAGAACTCCAGTAGATAAAGTCCAGTGTGTATATTTATCTTGCTGATTTCTGCTTAAAACGTTTTATGCTTATTGTCTTTATTCTTATTTACAAATAAAAATGAGAAAACTCAAACTAAACTTATTAAATAGATTGAAAAAACAGAGGTAGAAAGCACATAAAGTTTCATATTTGTTCTTTCTCTGCCTTCTGAATAAATATCTATAATTTCTGTAAACAGTCTGACAACAAATTTAAAAATAATGAGTTCTTGAAACATTGAGAGCTCAGATACAGTAAGTGATTAAAAAGCCAAAAAGAAGGACACCTCTTTCTTAATTCTGGTAATTTCTTCGTGGAGATGAGACTGCTGCCCAGTATGGACCAGCAGAACTGGAGTAGGGACCATGTTGGGGACTCACTGAGGCCAAACCGAGCAGTGGGAGTAATCTCAGCACTCAGCCTTGACTTGATCACACTGATAATAACTTTTTATCAAGTAAGATATTGTTCAATAATAAGATGATTACAGAACATTGGTTTTTTTATCAGCAAAACTTTTTTTTTAATTAGAAAAACAGGTATTATACTCTAAAAACTACAGCGAATTTGAGAGAGGAAAAAGGAGAATTCACAGAATATTAAACAAAACATTGATTGTATTCAAGTTTTTCTCATTGGATTTTTGTACTCATTACCTCCTGACTGAGGCAAACTACGATTTCTTCCACTGCAACCTACTTCAAAGATTGTCAGAGTAGAAGACTGTTATAAAAATTTAGCCTTGACCATGATCTGATTTAATTATTTTATTACAATTGATTAATATCAAGAGGCAATAAGCAAGCAGTGCTGGGTGAGCAGGGAGTCTCCACTCCGCCAACAACGCACACCGGGGTTTTTGGGGTACAGTCTCTTATACTTCTCGGTCCAGGGTTTCAGTTCCTGGTTTTGAGTTTCAGCCAATCCTGTTGTCTTCTTTGTCCAAAAATCGATGTGGCTCCTTTTCACTTGTTTCTGTCCCGTTGCTGGGGTCTTCTCTCCAGGTAAAGAAACATACTGAAACTTCTCAGTAATACATTAACAGAAAGATGTTTATCACAAGCTTAACCACAATCTTAGACCCGTATATTTAACAGGATGTGTCTCCTTGGTTACCTAACCCCCTTAAAGCATTCAAGCAGCTATTGTTTTAACAGTCTAAATGAGTAAAGAGGGGACTAGCTTATTCCCTTGTTTCTTCTTCTTTCCCATCATTACATTGACAGCAACATTTATTATAATCATTTTATACATTCCACACATGGTACACTGGTCACAGGTGCATTGGTAACAATGATTTCTAAGTTCTTGACACGAATCATTCTCGTATTCTTTACAAGACTAGTAATATAATATTAAAATGTAATCTATTTAAATTATTACAATGTTGTACTGAATTTTTCAGAGTGCAGCTCTGGGTTTTGAAGTCTGGGGTCAGTGTTCTAATTCTGATGTAATCACCAGCACCTACCTTACCACAAATAATATGCAGCATCAGGAATTTCTTCTGATGCTCATTGGAAGTGAATGCTGCAAGCAGCTGATCAAGACCTCCCTCTCATAGTCACTCTTTTCCCTCTCTTCCTTTCTAGAAAAATATTATCTGCTGAACTGCACTGTACTGTGATCTGAGCCACAACATTGGTTCCAGGTTAGCCAAGGCCCTTGACAAAATTAGGTTATATAAGGATGTAATGAAAAAAGCTGTAGCTAGAGCATTTACAAGAGCCAGGCTGACATGTTAGTTGCTTTTATACATCTTGAGGCAATGGAGACACCCTTACATGATAATATCCTCTACTCTTGCTTCCATTTGTAATTACCATCAATTGCAATTGTAATTTATAATAATACAATAATTTAAAAGTTGCTTAGACTAAATTTTATTGTAGTTGAAATTTTACATAAATAGTGATAGTATTTATGTAATAAAGGCTAGATTTTGGATTTATACATGTCAGATCTCACTTTTCTGCTGACTTAACTTTCTATTTAATATTTATGTTATAGAACACTTTGAAGCATTGCGAAATGATAAACTGAAACGAAAGCAGTGGAATTCTTTCACATTATACTAGTTAATAAAGCCAGAATTTGACCTTAAGATTCATAATGATGAAGAAAATGAAGAAAAACAATATACTTTGAGAGAAAAAAATAGAACAAACCAAAACCAAATATATATCAGAAGTGTCTTGAGGATGTCCTTTTTCCATGTAACCTATGGATGCACATTTGTTTAATGTCAAAAAAAAAGCAGATATGAATAGTTCTGTGGGTTAACGTACTTTTATTTTCTTCCCATCAAATAGAAGGGTAATAGGTAGGACAGGAGAAAGCCAGACACAATGCTGCCATGAAATGGAAGAAGCCCCAAAGTTTATCTTGATCCTAAAAAATAGTAACCTATGTAAAAGCACACAGATTGACATTGAAAAACATATGTAACATTCTTAGGTAGAAAGTAGCAAAGTGCAAGGAGAATTAACTCTGGCTATTTAATGAGCATTCGGTCGTTAAATCTTTTTCCCTATTGTTTCTACTGTACTGAGATGATACAGAACACTGGCTCAGACAACAGTATAGTATATCTACAGAATATACTTTTTTTTAATGAATTCCTCTATTATGTCATCATTATTATCCTGCCATATTACCATAACAAAATATTCCTATTATCTTCCTCTCCATGTGATTTCATGAAATAACCTGACAGACCAGTTGGGCTGCCCACTGCATCATTAATATTTCTGTTTAGAAGAGTGTAAGTGTTTCTACAAAAAGTTTTAAGTAAATCTTCTTGGTTTGCTTTGCTTTTTCAGACCTCACAAATGCAGCACTAGATTATAAAAAAATATTGTGCGTGTGAAACGTAAAATATTTAAGATGTTATAGTTCCTGGAAACTATATGGCTTTGAAGACTAAAAGAAGAACACTGTTACTTTTTCATATACTTGCCTATTAAAAAAAAAATAGTCAGGGAAATCATGGTATCTGGTTATGATGCCTTACAAACAACTAAAATTAGTTCCAGTGTGACTTTTCTCCCTCAGGAGTCAGGCTGATTTTCATTAGAAATATGTAAAACAACTCCTACTGCAATATATCCTATGAATTCTAATAGGCTCCTTTTTCAGATTTTTGGTGACGTTTTATTGCTGTTGTTGTAGATGTTTTTATCACCTGAGAGTTGGTCCCTCTCTTTTTGTTCTTGCCTGACCAGCCAGCAGCTCACTGGACCCCACTGGGAATAGGTATGGGGGATAGCTTTTTTAGACTTAACAAGTGTAAACAACATTATTTACAAAAAGGTTTGTATATTAACTGGCAAGTGTGTTTCTGTGTGTATTTTGCAGCCTGTATCTTTGCAATGACCTCAGTGTACCTTGTGATCTTGAGATGAGCAGAGAGTTAAACTAAGGATGCTGCTTTAACCACTTCCATTTTCTTTAAGATAGGTATGTATTTATCTATGTAGATGCACAATGTCTGTGTGTCCATTTGCTGTACATTTCAAACTGCTTTGCACATGGAGATTCTGTAAGCTAATCTTGCAAAGGTAGTTCCTTCAGAAACGAAACATAAAAGAGGAAAACCCCCTGCCTCCAAATTAAATTGATTGTAGAGCTAATTTACAAGGGATACTTGAACAGGTTTTCCTTCACAGTCCTAGGGAGGACTTTTATTTTCTCAATAGTATACATTTAAAACTATGTTTGTTCTGAGCTATTAAGAGTCTTGTAAGTGTACTATGTAGGAATGAGCAAGCTTTGGGTCTGAATCAGGACTGGGCTGTCATCGTGTCTCCTTATAACTTATTCATTCACTCTCACATTTATTCTTGAAAACCTATAACTTATTCATCCTGAAAAACATTAGAGTATGAACAGGGGCTTAAGCAGGAGGCTCCTGAAATCTAATCCTGATTACGGTACATATCATACCATATGCTCCAGTGAGTCCCTTAGGTTCCACAGGTCAATTTACACATCTGTACAACGTGATAAGTGACTTCAGTGAGATATTGAGGAGATTAGTTATGTTTGTAATACAATTTAAAGATCAATAAACAAGTTAGCCTTAAGAATTTATTTGCTTGGGTCTTACATATTGCTTCTTCTTCTGAGAAAGGTGGAATAGCAGGTCCTTTAGCTAGCCACGCAGAAGGACAATAGTCTATCGCATGTCATTGTGGTATACCTAATATCAATGTTGCTATGAATTTAAACTCATATTTACTTGTATGTGTGTGCTTGGGGGAGAATATGAAAAAGCATGTGGAGAAAGCAGTGTAAAGAAACTGAGAGGGTCTTAGTTTGCCCTGGGTCTCTCTTTTTCTTTCTTCTTTTTTTTTTTTTTTGAAGAAGCTACAAACAAATAGAAAAAATTTTATTCTCAGAAATACTAGAACAGATTCACACAGGGGTCTGAGATGGGCTAGCTGGAGTGAGTCAGTCAAGAGGAAGCACTGAACTGCATCATCTTTCACCTCTATCACCAGTTTCTTTGACTTCAGTCCAGTTTACAGCCTGTCAATAATTGAAGAACCTATTTATGTTGCACAGGGAGGACAAACTGGCTCCTGAATATGAGTCATCTGGCATTGTGCTGTGAAGTTACACCAGGCTGAGACTTAAAATCATGCAGATGATGCTTTTAGATGCAATTTTGGCAAGACCCATGCAGTTCTTGGTTTTCAGAACTTTTTTAATTATTGCTTGATTTGACATTGTTTTATACTACCACATATAATTAAAACTAAAAACATTTCAATTGCCTTCACTGCCAAATTATGCATTTAATTTTGACCTTGGAATTCATCTTATGACTAACTACTATACATATTATTTTCTTTGTCAAGCATATAGAAGAGCATTAAGTAGCATAACAAGCAAAAAGATGAGATTATAATCCATTTTTTTCTTTTCATTTCTATTCTTGATTTGTAAAACACTTTTGTTACTTAAATAAAATTATCTAAACCATAGGAAGTATACCAAATACATTTGTCTAAGAACTCCTGATATTAAAAATGACTGTAACCTCTAAGAAAAAAGCAACCAATTTTAAGTATATGCCTAACTGAATTCTGCAAGATTACTCATATGAAAAAGATTATTCATTATTTTAAGTGTTTGCAAGGTTGATGTATTTCTGATTAAATATCCATGCTGCGTATGGTTTATAGCTTCTGTTGTTAAGATTGCACCAGTTATCTTATTTTCTAATTATTTGTCTGAAAGCTTATTCTCATATTTTGTATTCCATAATATTTGCACAAATTACCTACTAAAGGATCTTGTTTCAAGAACTGTGTCATTCTGGTGTAGAAATTTAAACTTTTGACATATTAGTTAATGATGAGTAATTTTTAAATTTATGGTAGTTTTAGAGCTTTTGTATGAGGAAATGCTGTCAGACAGTGAAGACTATTAATGTTTTGCTTGGGTGGCTGTATAATTCTCAAAAACTATACTGCTGTACCTCTTGGAAATTTGTTTTACAGGTATCAGATGTAAATCTCCTGCAGCTGAAAGCACTGTTCATAGAAGGTTAAATTTATTCTACCTTATAGAGCAGAGCTGGCCTCTATAAATAATTTTGTTATGTTCTCTTATAAACATTTTGGAAGAAGAAAATTCTTGGTTTAACACAATAACATATTGTATTTTCACTACTCAAAGAATTAGATTGATTATAGTGGCTTCTAAGATTGATAATACATAGATTTCTATTATGACGCCTATTGTTTTAGTGCTAGACTGCAGAGAAATGCTTCCTTAAAAGCATCATTGTATAAAATATTGACCTAGAGGACTTCATTATTCAAGCTGGAGAGACAGTCACTACTTAACAGTAATAAACTGTTTCTGTGTTACATACAGAATACTTCGGAAAATATGAGAGTTGTCAAATCTCTTGAAAATCCTGTCTTTATAGTACACATGACACTGAAGCTATGGCTGTATTTTCCACTAATAAAAGCAAAGGCACAGACAGATGTGAAGGATATCATGGTATACTGACAGGAAACTAAGAAAAATGAGTACTTTGTTGAGAATCAGAAAAAGACGCAGGCCAATGACCTTGGGAAGCTTCCTAACACTGTCTCCAAACTCTGGGCATGCCAGTCCCTACATCACCTTAATTCTTCTCCAACATTTGAATGTTTCTTCTACCAACATGAATGTTTGGATCTGAAAGAAGAATAAAAGAATTTGTGCAGGCGCAGTGACTCTGGTATATACTCCACTCCATGCAGAACCATAAAAAAGTGGTAGTTTACCATCCATGATGCAAAAAGAATGCTATTTCAGTTGACCACAAAGGCAACCATGATTTTCAATGTGATAAAGAGAAAAAGATGATCAAATTACATTGAAAGACAGTTATGACTTAGGTATCTGATTTATATTCTCCCTAAATATCCTAACATCTTTTTATACAGAAAATAAAATCAATTATATTATACATACAGAAATAAAATCAATTATATTATACACACAGAAATAAAATCAATTATATTCTTGGGAATGTAAAAAAAAGCATACATTAAGCACTATTTATCTGAACAAAATCTTAGCTTACATTGCATTTGCTCTTGCTTCACAGGCTGTGCAGTCTGGTTTACTCAGAAAAGGAAAACATTTACAAAAGAGAATCGGAAGTAAGCACATACTTAGAAACAGCAGAAGCCACACAGCTTAAATCTGAGGCCATATCTGTATCATTTAACTGAAGACATATTAAGATACAATGAGATTTATTTTCATCCACTATTTATTAATAACTTACTGACTGACTGTCATTTACAATACAGAGCAATCTGCATATTGTGAACTAAGGTATAATTTCACTGTATAGCAAAGCAACAGGAAACATCTTTAATTGTCTCATTGTAAGGAAAAACATTTTGTGTGTACTGAACCTTGTTTTGAAGAGTTAGGTTTAAAAGCAATTTCATGCAAGGTAAAAATGCATATTGATTTTAGCCTTTAATATGAACCATAAGACTCACAGTAAGACATGTATAGATAACTTTCATAGAATCATAAAATAGTTTAAGTTGCAAAAGGCCTTTAAGATTATGAAGTCCAACCATAAACATAGCACTGCCAAGTCCCTGGGGACTAAACTTTGTCCCTAAGCACTGCACATATACGTCTTTTAAATCCCTCAAAGGGTGGTAACTCCTTCAGCCCCCTGAGCAGCCTGTTAACTGTTGTAGCTCACCTTGCTACAGTCTTCATTCAGATAGTTCTAGAGAGTGATATGGTCTCCTGTCAGCCTCCTTTTTTCCAGGCTAAACCACTCAGCTCCCTCAGCTGTTCCTCATCAGACCTGTGTTCCAGACCCTTCATCAGCTCCGTTGCCTTTCTCTGTACCCACTCCGGCACCTCAGTGTCTTTCTTGGAGTGAAGGACAAAAAACTGAGCACCAGATTCGAGGTGTGGCCTCACCAGTGCCCAGTACAGAGGGATAATCACTGCCCTGATCCTGCTGGCCACTCCAGTGTTGATACAGGCAAGGATGCCACTGTCCTTTTTGGCTGCCTGGGTACAAGCTGGCTCATGTTCAGCTCTGCTAATCAGCAGCCCCAGATCCTTTTCCATGAGCAGCTTTCCAGCCATTCTTTGCCCAGCCTGTAGCATTACATGTGGTTGCTGTGATCCAAGTGCAGAACCCAACACAGCCTTAAACCTCATCTCATCGGCTGAAGCCCATCAACCCAGCCTGCCCTGCAGATTCTGCAGATCCCTCTACAGAGCCTTCCTATCCTTCAGCTGATCAACACTCCTAGCCAACTTGGTGTTGTCTGCAAATTTTTTGAGGGTGCCCTCAATCCCCTTGTCCAGATCATTGATAAAAATATTAAACAACACTGGCTCCAATACTGAGCCCCAGGAGCACCACTTGTGACTGGATGCCAACTGGAGTCCCATTCACCACCACTCTCTGGAAAAAGCCATCCAGACAGTTTTTTTACCCAGCAAACAGTATAATCATCCAAACTGTAAGCAGACAGATTCTCCAGGACAATGATGTGGGAAATGGTGTCAAAGTCTCTACTGAAGTCTGGGTAGACAACATCTACAGGCATTAGTGCATCCAGTAAGCAGATCACTTTGCCATAGAAGATCAGGTTAGTCAAGCAAGATCATTTTTTCATAAATCCATGCCAATTTGGCCTGATCAACTGGTTGTTGTGTACAGGCTGTGTTATGGCTGTTCCATAACCTTCCCCCGCATCAAGGTCTGTACAGGCTTGTAGCTCTCCAGATCCTCCTTCTTCCCCTTCCTCTAGATGGGTGTCATATTTACTAACTTCCAGTCAACTGGCATATCCTTGGTTATCTAGGACTGTTGATAAGTGATTGAAAGCGTCACTTTGAGCACCTCAGTACCCTTTGGTGGATCCCATCTGACCCCATGCAACTCTGTGATTCTGAGTGTCCCTGACCATTTCCTGTTGGGCTCCCGCTGGGAGCTTCATTCTTCTCCCCGTCCCTGTTATCCAGCTCATAGGGCTGAGTGCCTGGACAGCTGGTCTTACTATTAAAGTCTGAGGAAAAGAAGGCATTAAGTACCTCAGTCTTTTCCTCTTTCTTTTTGTGTTTCCCCCCATATCCAATAATGGATGATGGGTACTCTCCTTAGCCCTCCTTTTGTTGCCAATGTATTTATAGACACATTTTAAATTGTCTTTTGTGGGTAAAAAGGCTTTATACAAGGCCCTTACTCTTCTTTTAATAATTTTTTTGTGCAGAGATAGTATTTGTTTTCCTATTGCTTACTGTTTACCTGGAGTATTGGATATTCTTCTCATTTCACCCCTCATTTCACCCCTTAAAGACATAATCATGTGTCTCATAAATACTACAAGCTGTGCACATACAGAGAATACGTTAGAGGTAGATCCTGGTGTACCTCATACTTAGGTACTACAGAGAATTTTAACATTAAAAAATAGTTACTCCAATCTTTTCCAAACATTTTTTTCACTTCACTCCCCAACAGACTTTTACAGTTGCTGGAGAAAATGTAATATTTTTCACTAACAATAATTAGGAAAGATCACCATTGATTTGTCTTTGTTTTCATATTTTGTGCATTTGGTTTTGGTTTGGGCTTTTTTTCAACACTGAAAATTTAACTAAGACAGAATTCTCTCTGGATATTTTTAACAAAATACGTACTTAACAAAAAAGAAGTGTCATGACACTAAGGAAATTCAGCTGCTAAGCTTCTCCATTTCTTTGTTTATATGTGTTCAGGCAATTATACAATTTCATGCTGATTTGTTATCTGATTAACTCTTAAACCTAGATCATGTCTAAACATTGTTCTCACTGTGTTGTTTTGGTGAAGATTTTTTTTTAATAGAAAAGAAAAATTGTACTTCACTATTTTCTTTCATATTTTGTAGCATTGTTAAAGGTAAATGGATGTCTGTATTAAAGGCTAAGATATCTTCACTTTGTATGCATACAGAAGGAGTGGACATAAGAGGGACAGAGAACAAAAGGGTGGCACAGGCATTAAAACTGCACTTACTATCTAACAGATTTCCCCAGCCATAAATCAATACTTTTCTAATAATCAGTATGCTACGAAGCCTGTCCCAGACCGGTGAGATGTCAGCTTCTGCAGATATGATACAGAGAAGGGTCATGGGAACTATGTACTGTGACCTGATTTTTAAAACCAAATACAGAAGAGCAAGATGGAGCAGCTAAAAAGTCAGGGCAAGATACAGCCATAGATAGCTCAGTGCTAAACAGTCATTAGGGAGACTGTGCTCTGCCACAGCCCAAGGTGGCCTCGTTGCAGATGTACATCTGACCACAATCTCCTAGCTGCTGGCAGTGTTTTCTGCCTCCCCTTTTCTGGCTCTAGTACACATCTGCTGAGCCACTTCAGCCTCTTAAATGTACAGATCCTTTATTTTGTAGCTCCAGAGCACTTCTATCGTTTTGACAAGGCTTTGAAGCAAGTTAAAGGTCTGCTTCAATGTCTTCACATTTCTTAATATTTCTCTAATTACAATTATTTTACTGGGTTTAATGTCATATTCCTGCTATTTGATCCCTTTTTTTTTGTCAGGAGTGAGGGTGATATTTGTGTGAGTGCAGAAACAGTAAATCTTCTGTCTTTTTGTAATAACAAACACATGTTTTGATAACCCCACAGAACCCTGAAATCACTGATTTCTGCAGCAACTTCCTTAGCATTGAGGAGTTATGGAGATTGTGTGGCCATGTTGATTTGCAACCTTTTTTATGATCCTCTCAACAACCTCATCTGTTTCTATGGCTTTAATTACCATCTCTACACACAAGACCCAGATTTGTCTTTACCCCAGTGACCTTTCCCCAGTGTTAAGATTCTTATTTCAGTTGTGTAATTTCTCCTGATTATTTAAGGGACCATCGTAAATTCTGTGTGTTATGCAAAAGTAAAAAGCTTGTTTCCTGTTGAGTTCCTGGGAACTCAATTGAATGAATAGTCCTCTTACACAACTGCAAAATCCAATTCTTATTTAAATCTGTAGTCTCCCTTTATGGGAGGCCTAATAACTTACCAGAACTCCAGATAAAAAAAATGAGTTTCTGATGAAATCCATAAAATACTCCTGAGTTTGGTTCTATTGCCAGCCTTGAAAATTAAACTTCTAAGTTTTTCTTCTAGCCCTTCATCATCTTTTCTTTGGTACACAAGTTTCAAAAGCTTGACATAACCTGTGATACTCCTTGTTCTCCCATTAATTACTTGGCTACATTTATTTAGTTATCAAAATCAGTCTCATAGCTGAAAAATTTCTTAGAAAACTTAAAAAGGGATTTTGTGTCCTGAATCTGATATTGTCTGCAGATCGCACAACATGTGAAATACCAGAAATTAAATATAGTAGTATTCTTGGAAATACATACATTTCAGCTCCTGTAGATAATAGAAAGCTCTGAAGTATGCCTTATATCAGTTGTGAAACATGATTTAGAAAGAAAAATACTAATTGCTATGAAATAATTATGTTAACATCTTCTGTGCAACTTCCAGTGTGATGTGACTGTTGAAATAAGGAGGGACTTCTGGGATCAAAGACGTGTGATAGGGTAGAGAAGCAGCTGAAATGTACTGTGTGGTTAAAACAGGAATAGAAAGTTGTAAATTTTAAAGCTGAGAAAACAACAGAGTATGAAAGCTCTTTCTTAGCTAACTCATATCACTCATCTTAAATTTCTGGATTTGACAAACTGTTGTGACTGTATCAAAAGCTTTTTTTTATTTATTTTATTTACCCAAACAACTTAGCAAGAAAAATTAAACAAAACCCCCTGTTTACAACTTGCCCTTTAATTTCTCAGCATGGTATACAGAATATATCTTTCTCTTTACCTTGAATGAGTGGCTTTTGTCTGTGAATTATACAGCTGTAAAGCACCAAAATTTGATAGGATGAAATGTATAAATGATGAAGGAAATAAATAACGTGTAGAACTGAAAGGTCAATTCATTACATTCACTAACGCACATGAATATCTAGCTATGTATTCTTCAGTATCGTTATGTTGCAAAAAAAAGCTGTTGGAGACAGAGATAGACACTCTCACATTTCTTTGTTAGACTGTGCATATTGGTAAGTTTATTGTTCAAACAAATACTGTTTTTCCAGTAAATCTCATAGTTGTTGCTACATAGACAGCTTTGCTTCACAGACTATAAATTAGATCTTCATTGGGTGAAAGTAAACTAGACATGCTCCATCGGACTCACTCCAAGCCATTAAGTGGTGTTCAGGGCCTAAGACCCAGACTAGAATCAGTCTTACACAAAGACTCTGAAGCCTAGACAGGGTGGACATGGTGACTTCAGGATGCATGGACATGGTGACTTCATTGCACAGCTGTGAAACTGCACTGCAGTACTTGGTAATGCAGGCACAGCCATTAGTGCGGCTTACAAGATGGAGCATGAAACAAGGGCTGGGTGCAAAGGCTGACACTGCTCCTAGCCTGTGTGTTAGTCTGCCCCTAAGTGCCTCTTCTTACCTGACGATAGAGTGAGAATTGCACTTTCCTGATAAAAAACTATGGTGTAACAGGGTGTGCAGGTTATGAATCAAACACATGAATAAGAATGCATGGAAAGGTTCTCTGTGTTCGTCTTTCAGATGTGAACAGACATGTATACTGCAGTATCATATATACGTGTGTTAGCTGCTTTAAGGAAAAATATGAGAAGTAAATATTTACTTTGTTAAAAAATGACAGTTTTGAGGTATTTAAATGGAATCATAGAATCATTTTGACTTGGACAGGACTTGTAAGATGATTGAGTCCAGTATTAACCCAGCACTATCAAGTTCACCACTGCACCATGTTCCTAAGCACCACATCTACATGTCTTTTAAATGCCTTCAAGGATGGTGACTCCACCACTGCCCTGGCCAGCCTGTTCCAATGCTTGGCAAGCCTTGCTGTGAAGACAGTTTTCCTAATATTCAATCTAAACCTTCCTTGGTACAGCTGAGACTGTTTCACCTCGTCCTACTGCTCTTTACTTGGGAGACCAACCTGCATTTCAGCCTCCTTACTGGTAGCTGTAGACGAGCCTTCTTTTCGCCAGGTAAAACAGTGCCCGTTCTCTCATCTGTTCCTCACAGAACTTGTGCTCCAGGCCCTTCAATAGCTCTGTTGCCTTTCTCTGGACCTGCTCCAGCACCTCAATATCTCTCTTGTAGTGAGGCGCCCAGAACTGAACACAGGATTTGAGATGCAGCCTTGCCAGTGCCCAGTACATGGGGACAATCATTGCTCTGGTCCTGCTGGTCACACTGGTGCTGATACAGGCCAGGATGATGCTGGCCTTCTTGGCTGCCTAAGCACACACTGGTTGATATTCAGGTGGCTGCTGACTTATGAGGGTCTCATAGGTCAATGAACTTAGGTTTTTTTCATGGTTAAGAGGCTGTTGATTCACTTTCCCTAAGTCCCTTCATGTAGCTGTACTTTGGCATTTTCTTTTAATTTATTTATTTGTCGCTTTTGACTCTAAGTCCTTCATGGTGTGAGCTATCTTTTGTATTACTCTGTTCACAGAGTACTTGCAAGAATGGAACACAGTCTTGGTCCTTAGGTATTACTGTAAAATTATAACTAATCCATCTTTTTGATTTAAACTTCTAGTTATCTTCCTTTTTAAGAAAAGGAATAGGAAAATGTTTTTTAAACCACTTCTTTTGATGGATCTTCATTTCTTCATTCTTTT